>NW_016909094.1:373088-467365 GCF_001483705.2 Eufriesea mexicana
AACCTAATTAAATATTATTATTAAATTATTATTTATAATATTTAATTATTAATAATAATATTTATGAACAATTATAATATTATAATTAATATAAATATATTATTATTAAACCTAATTAATAATATTCATTAACCATTTTTATTATATTTAAATATAAAGAAACTGAATTATATATGTTATTATAAGACTTTTGTAACTCTTCCTTTAACATTCTTATGTACTATACCTAGCATAACTAATATTTTTATAACATACACAACATAATTGTACATGTCAATTACATATTATAATGGAACCTATTTTTCCATGTACAAATAGTAACAAAAGAAATTTGAGCAAACAAATTCTATTCTATCCTTTGTTGATAATTAAATATTACTTATTCAGACACAGAGAAAACATACAGAACATTCCTATTACCCATGATAAGCAGAATGGTTTCAAAAGAAAAAAGTGATCTTCTAAAGTCAGATAGAAAAAGATTTTATACCACAATAAATTAATCAATTTATGATTCCGTTTGATATTTTTAATTTATGATTTCCTTATTCTTATTTCTTTTAACATTTCAAATAATAAATTTTAGACATATGCTTTCAATACTATATTAATACGACACTTTTATTTCATTTTATCTCCTTTATTAACTCCCTTATATCCCATAAAAAGACAGAATACTTTTTGGTTTTCTTATACAGAAAATTTCATGAAACTAAAATTGAATATAACGTTAACGCGTTTCAAGGTAACAAAAGATTGTATAAAACATCATATGATGTCATTTATAATGTGATGTCACTGTGATGTCACTGTGATGTCATTTCAGAGATTTGAGAATAAATTGCTTCTTCAGATAGAATTGTGCAAGTCTTTATACATTAATTTATGTACTTTGTTGTTCCCTAAGAAAAGATACGAAGATGCACCATTATCAGAAATGATTTAAGCTGTGAGATATTTTTTGATATCATGTAAGAAGTAACAATATCATGGAAGTTGCACATCCATATACATACCTATAATACTTCACTAATTTTAGTTTATTTTCTTATGCCTTTATTTTGTTATATATTTATACTGTACCATACTGTATTATCACATGTACTATATACTATATTATATTGTATTATTCTAATTTATTAATATGCTATTATTTGTATATTATTCATTTTTATATTATGAAAATAATATATATTCCTTAGTTATTAATATAATAATATTGCTATATAGAAAGTCAAAAGTCATAAGTTTCAGATTAAAGTGAAAAACTTTAAAGAATTATAATCTTTCTCTCATAAACGAACTAAAGGTCACAGATGGTAACGTTTAATTTACAAATATTCCTTCTTTAGATTAACTCAAAATACTTTTTTAGTTTTAGTAAACTACATTTATATTTCATTTATTCTCATTTTCAATTATAAACTATTTCAATATTGTTTCATCGTTTAAATAAAAGTTAGTATTCTTTGCACTAAACATAATTATAGCAAGTTTAACATAATTTTTTCCATAATCGATTTAAATGATACTTTAATAGTCTCAAGCAGTAGTTTATTGGATGATAATTTTTTAATCATATTTCAAAGAATCCAATATATTATATGCTAACCGACAAAGATACTATTAATCTCAGATTGTTATAATTTACCTTGCTTTTGCAATACCTTATATGTACTTTAATACAAAACAAATTAATACAGAAATTATGTAATAACATTAACAAATCATCAGAAACAATACAATTTTAACAAATGAAGTAATGAATACAAATGATAGCTTTCTAAAACAAAGAAACAATTTTTGTAACTACACGTGGCATTAATTTTGTTTACAGTCTTATATAAACGATCGGAAAAGTTATCAAAAAATATCGCGATCGTAAAAAAAATTATGACTGAATAAATTATCACCCGATGCCATTATAATCACCCAATAGCATTGATAATGGAAGACAGTGGAAACTCTATTATCAGGCACACATTATTATAATGCTCTTATTATCTGCATGTTCTGTTATCTGAGATTCAGAACCTTCAGTTCATTATCTGGAGATTTTTCCTTCCGTGACCTTGAATTACGTATTTTGTTCCTGAATGGAAATGCTTCATGTTTCGTTAACTGTAAAATACCTCACACGAATCTGGTAACATAAATGTTGATATATCAATAAACCACACTCGATATATTACTTACAAATACAAAAATGAGTACATAAGGTTAAAAAAATTGGTTATACCATGTGCTGTTGGAAAAGTTTATCGATGACGTTAAATGGAACACTAAATATTGATCTTCTTCAATGACTCACGATCGTGAAACGCTGTTTCATAAAATACAGTAAAATGTTTACATGGTGATACTAAATGCAAACAGAAAAAAAATAAAGAAATCACGAATATTTAATATTCTGTCACCTGAATTTTGACTTGAATTTTAGCAGAAATATTGTAGGAAGGAAATCAAATACAGAAGAGTGAAAAAATTTCAAAAATTTACAGGTATAAAATTTTTAAATATTTCTTTGGATATTATATTCCATGAAATTATAAGAAAATAATTAAATAACAATTTTTAATATTCTTTCACCTGAATTTTGACTTGAATTTTAATAGCAAAATTGTGAAAAGGAAATCAAATACAGAAGAGTGAAAAAATTTTAAATATTTCTTTGGATATTATATTCCAGAAAATTATCAGAAAATAATTAAATAATTTTTAATATTCCTTCAGCTGAATTTTGACTTGAATTTTAGCAGAAAAATTGTGGGAAGGAATTGAAATACAGAAGAGTGAAAAATTTTCAAAAATTTACACGTATAAAATTTTTAAATATTTCTTTAGATATTATGTTCCATAAAATTATCAGAAAATAATTAAATAATATAAAATTGTTTTTATCGTGAAATAGATTGATTTACGTAAATTACTCGTTAGGTTATGAAATATTGATAAATCATAGTTCAAAATTTCAAATACAGTGTAATCATCTTAAGATATAAATATAAATCTAGTAAAAAGACATTTTTTAGTCCAAGCTTGTAAATGTCAATTTCTGTTATCTACACAAATAGATGATAAAACCATTGACCTCGAGAATATAAGCAACATGTTTCTGTCTTTTAAATATTACTTAAAAATATTTCGTTGGGAAGAAAAAAAATTCTATCGACCGAAAAGTCATTTACTTCAATAGACATTCCTCCTTATTGATTCGAATAATGTGTATTCGATTACGTTCCTCCTACAATGAGTTCTTGTATTGTCGATAAGATATAAAACACAGTAGTGAGAAAATGAATTAATAAATGGATATTACGAAGAGGCCTTGAAAGAGGAAAGATCATTATTTCATCAAGAAATATCAAAATGTAATGAACTACTACTTAAACATGAAAAATATAAAATTTATAATACAAAAAGATATAAAGCATTTTTTAATACGTAAATAATGCTATAAAAATAAACATGAATTCCAAAAATAATAATCTAAAATCGTGTTTAAAATTAATATCACGTTTAATTAATTCTAAAATTCACATTTAAAACAATGAAAATGAAAATAAAAATAAATAAAAAGAGAAATAAAAATAAAAATAATATTTATATTCTTTATAATACTTCATTCTTTGTATATAATTTCATTATTCTCCAATACTTTATTTTAATATTTCTTTTATCATTACTATTTTTAAATATTTTTAAATATCAAAAGCTTTTAAAATTGTAATATTAAGAACGTTAAAAATCTGAAAAAAAATTGGATAAACATCTACTAAAAAATTCTTATTAAATCGTCTTGGCAGTCAGCTGGTTGCAGTATTGCTAAAGTATTAAATATATCGCTTTCAAGCTTTAAATTCATCTTTTCAGCATCTCTCACGCACTCAGTATTCCCCACATATTTAAGAAACACCTCGTATAAAACAGCCCACCGCAAAAAACGTGAAGAACGATCTCGGCGTCGACGAGGTATCGTCTGACGCTTCTTTTTGGAACGTGGAAATCAAGAATCGCAGCAGGTGACTCACCGTACATATAGGAAGCAAAAGGCCAATAACGTAGAGCATCTCACTGGTTACCGTTGACGTGTGGAACGGGTAATATAACGACTCGTCATTGCAGAAGAATCCACGTTTGTACGGTTTACCGAACAAGAAGAACGACAGTACTGCCATGCTCACTGAAATCATAAAACGATCAAATTTTAATCATCTCTTATTCTTTTACATATCGAAATTTTACAAAAATACATCGATACATATTTATTATGTTATATATAAAACTTAAAAATTAGTTTTAATAACCACAAAATTCTTTATGTCTATTTGAACGTACTTTTTCATGCACTTTTACACGTGTCCTATTTATTTCCTTGCTACTTGTTTTAGGGTTAAGTCGCATATAAACAAACCGCACTACATTGCGCCTTGCAGCACTGCGCATCCTGCGCAAGACTACATAAAATCGCACAGGAATGCGCAGATGTTTCGTTCGTATATATAGTTATTCCATAATAGAAGGATTATGTAACATTTGACCAACCTAAATATATGAAGCGTGCAGTTTCCTTATGTTCCGATATTTATCGAGGAAATACCACGCTCCTATGCATAGCTATATATATCACACGGCACGATTCGGCTTGAATTCAATTTTGCATACACGCAAAAGGGTTATTAATACAGTTAGTGAAAGAAACATAGCGAGATAGTTAAATCAATGAAGTGTCAAAGTTTACATATCGAGGTTAGTTTGGTTAAGTGTAGGTCAGGTCTCAACGAGCAAATTGATGGGAACTTAAGAAAATAGATGTCCAAAACCATTTAGAACAACATTAACTGCAGTCGTGTCATCGAAAGATTTAAAATCTAGTTTAATACTTTAATTTAAGGTAATTTTAAACGAACAAAATATATTTACATGTGTGTATATATATATATATATGTATATGTTTATGTTTAATACTGTCATCGCCATGATGACCACAGATGACTAATGCAAAACTTTTTGTTTCAGGAAAGTTACTTACTGGTCATCGTCATGTAGTAAAATAAATATGTTAATGCTGCACAATACGTCATTAGTTATATCGCAAAATTACGTATGTCTACGCATTAACGCTGCATTCTCTCATCTGAATCATCTTTATATCTGTACACATTAGCACCTAACGTCCAAAACTACCTGTTTCACTGAATCAAGCACATGCTTTACCTATATTCTCTTATTATGCAACCAATTTCGAGAATGCTATAGTTACACTGTGTCTCATTGCATTAAGAAAACGACCATATCACATTTCGTAAATCAGCTGTTATAAATTACACATAATATTAAGCTACTGTTTCACCATTTATTTTTATTAGATGTATTTACATTTAATCTCACATTTGTAAATAACATTTATTATTGCCATTTTTATATCAGCGTTTTATCATCTAGGTTATGCGAAACAGATAGTATGTCACCAAATCTATTCGAATATATTATTTTATTTATAATTTATAGATTTCTGAATTATCAAACATAGTATAATTATTTTCTGTGTTCTAATATGTATATATATATATTATGTTTTAGATCAAATCGAGTATGATGTTTGATAAACAAATGCAGTATAATTCTAGTAATTGAAATAATAAATGATATACTTTATATGTTCTTGCTGCTTATACTTTGAATTTCTATTTTTATATCTTCATATTTCTCTATTTTCCTTTATATTTTATTATAATTAAATCGTTTAATATAAGTATATCTACAAAATAAGTATATTGCTATTATTCTTATTATTACTATTATTAAATTAATTTAATGTGAAATTATTATAGTAATAATCATCGTCTTTTTTGTTTTAAGAAAATGTGAACCAACTTATCGATTGAAACGTGATCACATATGCGTGAGGAGAATGGAGATTTATAGCGCTCGTTGCGAACGGCGATACATCGTCCTTGACAGAAACGAGACATCATCGTATTATGAGATGACAATCCGTGTAATGATAACTAAATTTGTTGCTCGTGCGCGTCTAACCATGATATTGCGTGATTCAAAATATACATCGTCCTTGTGTGGCAATTCTTACGTTAGTTTCTGCTTCTTGTGTACTTTTTAAATAAGAAACAAACACGGGGGCAATGGTAATCTATTACCATTACAATACTATGACTCATGAGTGGTGTTGAGGAATACAGGTGTAATTATAGTTTCATACGATATTTCATGAATTTAGTGGAGTTATATATTAGATTGTTATTTAATCCACGACTTGTGATTCATATTCAGATGGAATCTATCGTTTCATGATAGTATAATCTGACATTGTAAGAAAGCTGATCAAATATTGGAATGAAGTTAATTTCTCATTTGTTTACAAAGTATCTGATATTGAATTGTAAATAAGATTGAAAATGTAAAAATTGTAAACACAGTTGTACTTATATGTATATGTAATTGTTTGTAATTAATATGTATTATATGTATTGTATTTATATGTAATTGTATGTTGTGCTTGAATTGTATATTGTATTTATATGTAATTGTATGTTGTGTTTGAATTGTATATTGTATTTATATGTATTGTATTTATATGTAATTGTATGTTGTGCTTGAATTGTATATTGTATTTATATGTAATTGTATGTTGTGTTTGAATTGTATATTGTATTTATATGTATTGTATTGATATATAATTGAATGTAATTATTTGTACCTTCTTGTATAGTTATTATTTGACCAAAGTATAAAAAGGAAATTGTCATTAATGTAATTGTTATTTTTTTAATAAATACGACTAAAATTGTCATTAAATTACTTGTAATAGTTTCAATATTTTATACTCAATTATTCTGTTCCTATACAATATTGTTATATTATTTTTTACTTTTTTTTATGACATTTTAAATTAATTTTTTACTGTTTGATAAGTGTTTGAGATTCTACAATTTAATATTATTTTACAATTCCGGTTCATTCTTACATTCTATCAGAGATTTTCTTACGTCCCTTTTCAAGAATTCGATATGAAATTTCCCAAGTTTACATTCCACATGTCTTTATATTCAACGATCTAAATTCAATCAGGTTATTACCTACATAATTACCAAGAATTTACAATAAAAAAGCTGTGTATAAAACGCGTAATACATATTACCTAACCTAACAACACCTCCTACACCGTTACCATCTAAAACCATTACATCCAGATATTATACATCGCATTAAAAGACACACCTTGGTTTATGACGTACAACTTTATCAACTTCAATTACTCGCTACTGTCAAGCAATTTACAACCCGAAGAATTACCATTTTCATAATTCGCTGATCATCAATGTGTCTCGATTGCATCACATTTTAGCGAGATATCACGTGAGATTACCGGTTGAGCTGATTTCCTCCTTTTTCACACGCAACGATTTTACAATAAATCAACGATTAGCGGTGACTACGATAATTCGAATATTGAACGTCAATCCCCCTATCAGTCACGTAATCCTTTACCGTAACGAGTTTCCATAATTTTCGATAACCACCGGTCGATAAGCTACCGAGGTTTCGTGCGCGCGTTATCTGTCGCATCTAGTTTGCGATGGCAACGTCGCGAAAAGGGGAGGAAAAATCAGGAATAAACCACCAGGGAAATTATGGCGTGGCCGGTGGAACGCTGACGTGGTTATCCTTCGCTGTTTACTCGATGAAAATCGTCAGATGCCTCGCCTCCGCTACCTGGAAATCGCTCGACCGAGTCAGCTATTAAGATAATTGTCAGGCTCGCTTTTAAGTAAAACGAGGCAATACGGTGAGCAGGTTGTAACAACTGCAACGACTTGCATGGGATCACACGTGGTCATTATTTATGTAGTTGACTACGTCGAAGCCAAGCGGCGTTGCATATATTTTACGGACTGGTTGAAGTTTCATGATC
This sequence comes from Eufriesea mexicana, assembly GCF_001483705.2. Lineage (NCBI taxonomy): Eukaryota > Metazoa > Arthropoda > Insecta > Hymenoptera > Apidae > Eufriesea > Eufriesea mexicana. The sequence goes on from NW_016909094.1 coordinate 381,022, forward strand.
ATTCGCCGGTAATTGTGCCTCGAATTTATTGCTGACCACAGGGGGAGCTGGTAATATTTAGAAATATGCGGGATACGTTGTGTTTTCGGAGCTATTGGCATGTTGTCTGCATTGGCTTTCCGAGAAGCGGGACGGTTTTATCGCTTCGTTGAATAGCAGACAAGGGATAAAATTTTGACAGGTAATCGCTGGGAGATTTTCAATCCTTCTCAACGCTGAACTCGGCGTTTTATTCTTGTTTCACTTTTTCTTGTTTTTCTTTTTCAGTTTTAAATTGTAACACACACGTACGTAATTTATACACGTATACCCCTGTGTTGGATTGCCACTTGTCACGAACGTTTCGAATTCTTAGACAAATTTTACGTTACAAGAATTTAACGCACAAGCAGATACTAATAGTTTATTTATATAGTAGTCACTATAATCATTATTTTTATAATATCTAATTGATATAAAGCTTTTAGAAATAAAATGAGAAAATAATGTAAGTATATCATCCTTAATTTTATAAATAGTTTTACAGTACACCTTTTGTTGTATTTAACCTATAATCCATATTTTGAATATAATTCGAAAAAACAAAGGATACTAGTTGTAAAAATCTGAAAGGATAGAATATTCTAAATCAGATATTACTAAAAATATGTAGTGTGACTCTAGATACAAATATAAAATAACATTTTTTAATAGGTTTCCCTATTTTTAAATAAAGCAAATGTGAAAATTTTTCAGGTGCATATGATGCGACTAAACTTTGACTATGCTGAGTTTTCAACAGGCGAAAGGGTGTACCGATATTTAATCAACTTTAGGAAGCAATTGTTTGTAAGAACATTTTATCGAAATTAGACAAGTAATCATTCCTTTATTACCACTTTTATTACTTTTTCTACCAATATACGTATAATTAATTTTATTATAATTTAAGTTTTTATAGTAATAGTCTATAGTGTAATATACAAAGTGCTAAATATTATTTATCATAAGATAAAATATCCTAATTCCTAATAACAATGGGATATATATGTTGACAGCTCTACACAATGGAAACATAAATATACGTGAACTGGAAGAATTTTTAATCTCAATTCTTTTGGAAACAGGACTTCGTATCGAAGAAATTTATTCCACATTTTCGATTCGTCGTTGCATGTAAAATCGCTCCATTATCGATTGCATCACTCGTTACGTTACACCCAGCGTAACTGAATTACAGAAAGCTCATGACAATAACTCGTTGGATCTAAACGAACTGGAACTAAACGTAGAATATAGCTTGAAGTAAAACGAATTACAACCTGTTACTATAATATTCTCGACATCGTATTACATTTTTTGTTACGTCGAGCGGAAATTGGATGAATAGATTACGATATTAAATCATGGGGGACATTAAATTTCACTAGAATTAAGTTAAACTCGAACTTCGACGATTCGAGGAGCGTTAACGATAATTAGTGCACGTTATCATGCGTTTTCTGTCATTCGCGTAATTGGGTTGCATGTTTATCAGAATCACTATACTCGATGTCGTAACATCCGTTCCGGATAAAATCATTCTATTTAGAATTTTAATTAACGCTCTATGGTAAATCTAACAAGCAAAAACTGGATAAGCGCTTCCATTAATTCTCCGTTACGCGTGTATAAACTTGTTTGCTCGGTATTCGTGAAAAATTAAAATCATTGATACAGATAGTTTCAACGCTTCAGAGGCGGATAACGAGTTTTAACTCCCATTCGATGATCTAAACGTAAAAGGCGAATCGAAAGTATCAAATTAATTTAAACCTACCAACAAATCACCGTTTATATGTATTTATTTACTTGCAAAAATTTACGCTATAGTTTGAAACATTATTTGACTATCTTTTCACAGTAATTTCAACGAACCTTGCTATAACTCTTACTAGTTAATTTTACTGGCGAATTTTATTGACTAAATTTAATACTTAATAGTAAACAATTAATTGGAATTCAAGGAAACAAATATTGCGTTGATATATATCAATAAAAATTTCTATGGCTAAAATGAAAATTTAAATTTTTGAGAAAATGTATCAATGTTGCATAGCAGTACTAATATTATATTCTACTGCATCATAATCGTTACCAATAAATGTTATAATAATATAAAATTCATTAAAGAGTATGTATACATATATATGTTTAATTATAAAATATAATTATACACATTATACGACAAGTCAATATTTAAAAGATATTATTGTTTCTTGCAAAAAATTGATCATTCTTAACAACATCATATGCGTAAATTTAAAAAAGTATTTCTTACAAGAAATATCATACTTATTATAAACATAATTATTAACTTATTTTATGGTTATTATTATTAAAACTGTCATTATTATTATAACATTATTATCTTCAATGTATTTGCAAGTTGGAGAAAACTTGTTCAATTACCATAAGTTTATTAAATTCGCATAACAGAATTTCTAAGTCATGAAAGAAACAATCATAGTGCAATTCCCCTACGCTGGAATATACGCGATTGAGCAATCAAACTATAAAACGTTCGTGCTTTCTGTTATTTCATCTAATAATATCATGTGAAATGAGAATCGCGAGCATCAACATGTTTCTCGCGTTTCTCGCTGCCAATAAACGTAATCGATACGAATACGAAAACAATTTGCAGTAACAGTATCCGTGTCGGTAATCTTACTGGGTGTAATACTCGCGGTTCGAATGCACTTGGTGAACGCGTGTTATGCAAGGACTGATAATGAACACAATACGTGTATATTATTCGTGATTACGAACGGGACGGGAGATCGCGTACAGTCTAAGCAAAACGGATTTAGATCCGCCTTGACATCCATTTAAAAGTATAGGTGTACTTCAGGCAGTCGTCATCGCCGCGAATTTCTGCAGACCGGATGACTAAGCATACCCAACCATTTAACAATACCGTTGTCCCCAGCTGCCATTCACCTATCCTTATCGATTGTATTAATAATGTATTAACGCATCTCAAGTTCCTCGAATGCGAAACGTGAAAGTTACTTTTCCATCATCTTGCGCTCAATTTTTCTCCTTCCTTTTGCTGCGGTTATACATAGCTTCTTGCATATGTATCGTATGAACAATATATTTATTCAGATGTTATGGTACATTGCATAGATATTTCTAATTCCATGTAAACAAATGCTGGAAAATTATATTGTATATTTCTTTCATATTTTTATATTCTATATTTTGATTGTATACAAAGAGATTAATACCCATAAATAAAATAAAATAAAATAAAATAAAATAAAATATAGGTTGATACTTTTCTGTGAATAATGTCTAGATGCATCGACCAATGTAAAAAAAAATATGATTCATTTTAAAAAAACAGAAATGACATTCAAATGTCTTCTACATATACATATACAAGAAACCTAATCCCATGTTAAAAATTTTTCGCTACACGTAATAATAAAGAGTTAAACCTAAAGGGCAATCTTTACTGAGCCACCCTGTATATATTTGTATAGTTTACTGAAAATGAAAGTTAGAGTAGGATTTTTTTTAATGTGATTTAATATTGTGTGGTAGGAATATTTAGTTATTTATAGAAGCATTTGCAATTTGTTGATAAATATAAAAACTGGAAATACAGAATATTCCATGACCTACAAGAGAAGTGTTTAAGATAATAATTGTATTATATTACGTTTGATATTTTAGATTCTATTGCGGTTATACTTAAGTGCATATTATGGTTTGTTATGACATATTATGTTCGTTAGAATATTTTGTATTTTATTATATTGCGGTGATACTGGCCTATCTGTTATTTCAAATTGTATAGTGTAGATATTCATGCTATTTTAATACTTCTGTCATATCATATGCACCTGTAATATGTAATATAATACTAAATAGATGTAAAATAAGATAAAAATACATCCACAATATGTAATAGAATAATAAATTAATGTATTATTAACATATACCTGTAACAAATAAGAATTTAATTTCTCTCTAAATTATTTTATAAAAATATTCTACACCTTGTACTCATTTTACATAAACACAAAATAATATCTATTAAAAATTAAATTATTAATAAAGACAGTGATATTTGACATAAAGAAATATCATTGTAGGTTTTCCCTAAAAAAATATATTATAATTCATTAATATTTAGTATTCTTTATTCTGTTACAAAATAAATTTTATATCAATTATCACTATACTCAACATTTATAATAAATAGTAGTGTCCTGATTACATTGCATTTTATATGCTTTGTAAATGTGACATTAATATCATAATTCATTTAATGTATAATTTATTATAAATTATGCGAAGGTGCTCTTAATATAATATACGTACACATTAATTGAAATAAGAAGAAATTTTAAAAGGAAACTGGCTAATTTATGTATAATACTAATTACGATATTTGCTGTCAACGTTGAGTAGGCGTATTGAAAGTATGCTATTTCCAATTTATTATACAGTTCAACTATTATCTATAATCATAATTTATGTATCTTTCTATATGTAATAAAACAACAGAAACAGAATATTAGGCCTGAAAAAAACGAAACTTTTTTATAAGAATATTGATTTATGTACATTATTTATATGACTATGATATTTATTTTATTAATAAATGACAAAATATTAATGAAAAATGTAAGGTCTAACTGAATTTATTGTTTACTTGATTGACTTCCATTTTTGAATAACTACTGTAGAATAAAAAAAATTAATAGCTTGTCGAATTTTTCATTTAATTATTTAACGTGAACTTATATGAAACAAAATTAAATTAAAGAATTTTGAATTACTCATTTATGAGTTTGAATTTATAATGGATTTTATAAAGACAAGATAACTTACGTAATTTTAATAAATTGTTAATTCTTTATCAAATATTTATTATTTTACAATCATTTTATTTTAGATACTATAATTACTCGTATTTCAAATTTTCATTTATGTATTTAATATTATAATTAATTCTTCGATTATTTATTCGCTAAACTTTAACGTTATATTAATTTCACGATTCAAACGACATTATTTTTCAACATTATCGACCAATGTAAAAAAAAATATGATTCATTTTAAAAAAACAGAAATGACATTCAAATGTCTTCTACATATACATATACAAGAAACCTAATCCCATGTTAAAAATTTTTCGCTACACGTAATAATAAAGAGTTAAACCTAAAGGGCAATCTTTACTGAGCCACCCTGTATATATTTGTATAGTTTACTGAAAATGAAAGTTAGAGTAGGATTTTTTTTAATGTGATTTAATATTGTGTGGTAGGAATATTTAGTTATTTATAGAAGCATTTGCAATTTGTTGATAAATATAAAAACTGGAAATACAGAATATTCCATGACCTACAAGAGAAGTGTTTAAGATAATAATTGTATTATATTACGTTTGATATTTTAGATTCTATTGCGGTTATACTTAAGTGCATATTATGGTTTGTTATGACATATTATGTTCGTTAGAATATTTTGTATTTTATTATATTGCGGTGATACTGGCCTATCTGTTATTTCAAATTGTATAGTGTAGATATTCATGCTATTTTAATACTTCTGTCATATCATATGCACCTGTAATATGTAATATAATACTAAATAGATGTAAAATAAGATAAAAATACATCCACAATATGTAATAGAATAATAAATTAATGTATTATTAACATATACCTGTAACAAATAAGAATTTAATTTCTCTCTAAATTATTTTATAAAAATATTCTACACCTTGTACTCATTTTACATAAACACAAAATAATATCTATTAAAAATTAAATTATTAATAAAGACAGTGATATTTGACATAAAGAAATATCATTGTAGGTTTTCCCTAAAAAAATATATTATAATTCATTAATATTTAGTATTCTTTATTCTGTTACAAAATAAATTTTATATCAATTATCACTATACTCAACATTTATAATAAATAGTAGTGTCCTGATTACATTGCATTTTATATGCTTTGTAAATGTGACATTAATATCATAATTCATTTAATGTATAATTTATTATAAATTATGCGAAGGTGCTCTTAATATAATATACGTACACATTAATTGAAATAAGAAGAAATTTTAAAAGGAAACTGGCTAATTTATGTATAATACTAATTACGATATTTGCTGTCAACGTTGAGTAGGCGTATTGAAAGTATGCTATTTCCAATTTATTATACAGTTCAACTATTATCTATAATCATAATTTATGTATCTTTCTATATGTAATAAAACAACAGAAACAGAATATTAGGCCTGAAAAAAACGAAACTTTTTTATAAGAATATTGATTTATGTACATTATTTATATGACTATGATATTTATTTTATTAATAAATGACAAAATATTAATGAAAAATGTAAGGTCTAACTGAATTTATTGTTTACTTGATTGACTTCCATTTTTGAATAACTACTGTAGAATAAAAAAAATTAATAGCTTGTCGAATTTTTCATTTAATTATTTAACGTGAACTTATATGAAACAAAATTAAATTAAAGAATTTTGAATTACTCATTTATGAGTTTGAATTTATAATGGATTTTATAAAGACAAGATAACTTACGTAATTTTAATAAATTGTTAATTCTTTATCAAATATTTATTATTTTACAATCATTTTATTTTAGATACTATAATTACTCGTATTTCAAATTTTCATTTATGTATTTAATATTATAATTAATTCTTCGATTATTTATTCGCTAAACTTTAACGTTATATTAATTTCACGATTCAAACGACATTATTTTTCAACATTAGAAAAATCTAAATTTACAACTTATTCCATTGCCGTCGCTTACATTCATTTTTTGCAAACAAGAACCAAAGGTTTGCAACTTTGCATCAATTACAGGATGATTTTAAAAATGTAAAACTGGATCTGCAAAAAAATTGAATTAAAAAATTACTACTGAATTTTTGTAAAATGTAAATACAATTTTTAAAATATCATCCTAAAAATTTCTGATATTTTAACAAATATAATTATCAAATAAATGTTTCCAATCATAATGCTTGACAATATCTTCAAAGGTAAATGATTGCTTTTCTATATTCTTGATACTTTTTTATCATAAATCTTAATTTTTACGTGCATTGTATTCATTTCCATTTAACATAATTATCTTAATTACTTAATAAACAAACTAATAATTATTATATTAATAACTATTATAATTATATAATAATAGCATAATCATAATAAAGTTACAATAATTATAATAATATACAATGTTATAATATAATAACAATAACAACATAATAATAATAAATAATAATTAATAAATATACAATTATAAAAATCTCATAAGTTGCTAAGGAAATGTTATACTGACTGAGAAATTGATTATTCAACTTTCAATTTCACTTTCCTATAGGTTAGGACATACTTCCATACATACCTACAAAAAGTTTCAAAACAACGTTAATACTATTTCTTGTAGTATGTGACAGTTCTTTTCAATACCTACTGTGTAAACTGAATCGAAACGTGTACAGCCACGCATATACAAATTAGAGTATCGATCTATTCACTTTTGACAACAAACAAACGAAAGATTCCACAACTGTTTGTCATATGGCAAAGTCATACATCGACTGACCTCGATACTGGCCATAACCTCAATTCATACAAACCTCAAGGCTGTTCCATATGTTTAGACAAAGGTACGGTATATCGACTGACATAATTTACAAAATACAATTTTGAAAAACAATCATAAAACATTTATTTCATGAATATATGATTTTGGTAAAATCAAAATATATCATTCAAATTATTTATTTATTTTTAATTTACGAAACGTTTGTATTCGAAATACTACGAACGAAGATAAATTATTTCCTGATGAAAAGTGAATCAATCTTACTGATAACTGAGAACCTATAAATCGCCAATAACTTTATCAGTTGAACGTTAAACACTAATTGAAAGGTACAAGAGGTAAATCGGTTATAAATCATGCAAAAAGAGAAATGACGATGAGTAAAAATAAAAATTGAAGATTAACCCATTTGCATCCAAGCGCTGAATATTCCGCGAGCCACGACAGTCCTCTATCACAGAGCGCGGAATATTCCGTGAGCTACGACTGTCGCCTATCACCGAGCGCGGAATAATCCGCGAGCTGACTTTTTCCATTGCCAGTTGCTGAATATTCTTCATATGTCACAGATCACGTTTGATCCCTTTTGTGAACATCTCATCTACATCGGTTCATTATATTCTTAACAAGTTTTACTTTTGTCGTGAAAATCCTTTTAACTGCCACTATGAGTAGGTGCTGATTCACGCGCAGTGATACGGGCTAGTCGTCAGTTGAACGTCGCTGATGCCTGAACACGGCACCTTAATGATTCAAATGGGTTAAGCCTTCATAGAACATACATGTACCACTTATTTTTCAATGTGATATATTTGGCATCGTGGGATAATTGTAAATTTGATATATTAATTAATAGCCATCTTCAGAAACTGATTAAATGGTGACTGAGTGCAAAGGGTTAAAAATAGAACGCTACACGAAAGAACGTGTCTTCATTATTGAGCAATATTTACAATTTTTAATTAAAAACCTGTGTTTTCTATCAAAATGACTTCTTGCGTGAATTTTTGACACCCAATACTTAGAATGTGTGTGTATTTCTTTCAACAGAATATCGTTGTAGTTCATTGTGTGAGTGCGTATTCTCAACTTGCTGCTAATTTTATATTTATTTTCGTCTTTTGCGAAAGTTGTGGTTTGAATAAAGAACTTCGTATGTAAATTGAATAAATTCTTCCGTATTCGAGTGACTCACGTTATTTACCGTTTCTATTCCTCAAGTCCGTTCTCAATGATGATGTTTTACCTCGTATCGCACGTATTGGTAATTTCAAATTCCGCGGCGTCCTCGTATTGCTCATCAACTTTTATCGAATCCAAGATTCTATTTTAAATCAATTATCAATATCTTACATTTAATCTCATTATAAAATTCTACTTATCTAATCATAACATCTTATTTTGCATTCAATTTTTATTAAATATAATATTTATTCCATTTTTTACAGAATATAATATTCTATATATATTTCATTCATTATATAGGGTGAGTCATTTAAATCTGCCATCTAGACTTATTCTTAAATTCGTTCTATGAAAAAATTATTTAAATGAAAATTAATTTTGCATCAAGGAGGACGTAAAATATGTAGTGTCCCAAAATTTTCGCAAAATTTGAATTTCGCGCCATTTGTGCGATAAAGTATTGCCAACGAAGAAAAAAGATACTAAGTATATTGATGTATACTTTATGAATCAATAAAAATTTACAATTTTTAATTAAAAACCTGTGTTTTCTATCAAAATTACTTCTTGCCTGAATTTTTGGTCATATAATACAAGGTCATCTTACTTAGCTTTTCAACTATTGAGTTGACCAAAAAATAATATCTATATCTTGGTATAAAGCGGTAATTATTTCGTTTGAAATGAAAAAAAACTTCGTTAAATAATATATTGACCATTCTAACCTATAATAAATAAATTCGAATTAGTGACATTCTTTCGTACTAAAAGAAAGACACCATTTACTGCAAAAATCCGAGATCACTTATTGACCAACCTAATATAGCAAATATGTATTTAACATTTCACTATACCTAATAATTGAGAAAATATCGAATGTTGGAAGAAAACAATAATGAAACCATATAAAAGATATATAAAAGTATATTATTAAATAAAACTATATTATATATAATTATTATTTATAAATCAAACCAATTATTGTCAATTATAGTCAAATATTACGATCAGAAAACAATTAGAAAGTTTTAAAATCACGGCTTAGAAAAACAAACATATTACATAAAACTAAAAAAAAAAAGAAAAAGTAGAAAAAATAGAAAATTGATCTGAATTTTTAAACATTCGTTAGAAGTGTAACGATTAATGGGTAAAGAAAAGATTTAAGAAAAAAGCAATGGCGTCGAAGGATTCAATTCTGGGACACCCTGTATGTATTTGTAGTATTTTACTATATTTTGTATTGGTAAATGAACATCGCAAAGCGTGACTTACTATCTCTAGCACTTCCAGAATAATTTCACTATCTGCCAGGATAATAGCTTTCACATATTTTATTACACCATAAAAGCGAGCCATGGGTAGAAAATCTAGAAGCCTGCGGGCTACCGTGAGCAGGACAAGAACATCGAAAGGGACTATCATTATTTCATAGACAACAAAAGGCTTTCTAATGAGTTCCAAAAATAAATTAGAAAGTAATTGATCATTTTGTGGGTTTATTGTTATGCTTCTTTTATTTTCTTATGTATCTTTCTTTGTTAATTCCCACTATATTTATATTCAATGTATCACTTCATGTATATAATAATAATACATAAACTATAATATAAGTAAGTAAATATAATATAGTAATATAGAAATACATATATGTATATGTTGATAGACAAGTGAATGTCATGGTATATATTATTCATTATATATTATATATTACTATGAAAATTATATATTGTTATAGCTTATATGCAAATAAATAAAGTATACAATATAAAATACAAAAAAAATAAAAAAGGTAGTAAATAATTTACAAGAAAAATACAAGAATCTTAATAATAAAAAGATAGTGAAATATAATGAATACAAAGAATAGATTCTTGTATTTTTCTTGTAAATTACTTACTACCCTTCTTCATTTTGCCTGTATTTTATATTGTATACTTTATTTTTTTCATATAAGTTATAACAATATATAATTTTCATAGTAATATACAATATATAATGAATAATATATACCATAACACATAATATCTATAATAATAAATAATCAATGAATGTGTAACAACATAATATATTAATGTAGAACAATATAGCAAATTCTTTTATTCGATATATTAAATCTTTACATTAAAAGTCATGAAGTCATGAAAATATCGTGTACTGTTGATCAAGTTTACTTTCCACGAAATTACATAAAAATTACACAAGGAATTTTAATTAACATATGTAAATGATGTGAACATTGTATGTATCAAGCATGAACTAATTGCTTTTTAAGTTATTAAAATGAGTAATATTTAAACTAATTACTTCAAGATAATAGCATTTGAATTACCCCTATTTGATACAATTTATTATTTTATATTTATTAAAATTACTTAACATAATTTATTATTTTATAATTATCTGAGAGAGCATATTATGTTTATTATATTATATTCAAATTAATTGACATAATTTACAATTTTATAATTATTTGACATAATATATTTTTATAAAATACTACACATAATACACAATATTACTTTATGTATTATTTATATTTGTTTACACAACATTCTATATAATATAAATCTCCTTACTAAATTTCCTTCACTCTTCACTGTAATAACTTCTTTGTATCTTTATCATAAGAAATAGAGAAAGAATAAATGAGCCACTCCATCGTGATAAGATCTTGCAGAAAAGCGAAAAATTCCATAATTCGTTACTTCAAACAACATTATTACTACATCAGCTTTCCATTAATAGCAATTACGACATTTCCAATATTTATCATTATTAAATAATAAAACTCGTTCCAGAGCGTGCATTCTCTGCACAACATGTTATTGTAAAACGTGTTGGCAATTTCCCCTGTAAACTGGTATTGGAGTTCAAAAAAGGAAGAAGAACGCGGCGCAGACCACGAAAGGATATCCTTCATGCGTGCAATTTCCTCACCTTAACACCGTCAGTGAAAAGCCATGAATAATATCACGGTCTACTTACATTTATCACCTTTTTATGTATTAATAGCGGCATTAAAAATCTTGGTACTTTTATCAAATCATGCCATACCATGATAATAAAAGGATTCTAGATACACAACCCATAAAAATTCAATAAAACCAATATTTTTCAATCATCTCTTTCACTCCTTAAGTCTCATTCGGTATTCATTTCTGTTTGTGAATGGTCTGTTTGTATAAATAAAATATAAACAGAAATAACAGAAAATGAGATGTAGGTTTAGCTGTACGTTCTTCTTTATCTCAGATTTTATTTTTTTATGACTATCATAAATGTCATATTCTTTATTGTTTATACTCTAATATGTTCGTTTAAAATAGAGGAGCTGAAAGTAAAATTATACGTGTGTCTGAATATTTTTGTGATCGACTGTATGTTATGAATGTGTGCGATTAGAGATAGGAATGTAAGTACAGTTTGAATAGAAATAATTAATACTATAATATCATGACACTTGAAGAAGTATTGTCAATATTACAATTTTTAAAGAGAAATTAATAAAGACTTTGTTATGAGATTTAATTAATAATTTGTATATAATTAATCACTGATTTAAAGCTTAATAATAATTTTAATCTAATTAATAATATTACGTAATTTGTCATAACTCTTTTATAGAGATTGATACAATTGAAAACTATGAATTGAGAAAAGAATATGAATCTGTGAAAGAAGTTTTAATCTGAAAATTGTTTGACAATCTAAATTTCAAATTGTGTCTCAGAATATAAAATTCATATTATAGATAAATAATTAATAATATTAATCTAGTAAGTAACTAAAGAATAAGTAACTAAACATAAATAACTAAACATAAAGACTTCTAATATAAGTCTAAAAATTATTAAATTGTTTATTAAAATAGTAAAATATTAGGTATGATAATATTTTATTGTTTATTTATTGCTATATTCTTTAAATAAATATTCCACAAACAACATTCCAAATTTAACACAATACTTCTTCACTTTTGATACCCAGTTTATTACCCTAATAAAAAAAGTAAAGGTATAACTCTCTAATTATATCATAAACAAAGCACCTTGCAATTTACAAACCTATAAATACTCAAACGTTCGCTTTTCCCTTTATCAGCATCACCCTTCCTTTCAACATTCGACCACATTTCCCTATTACCGCTTCCCTTCATCAATTTCAACGCCCATAGTTTTAAATCATCCTGTGAATACAAACAGCCACCCTTTCACATTTAAATAAATTCCTCTTATCTGAATACCTGAAACAAAATCTATTAGCTAATTTCCATTTAAACGGGCGGACTTGGCCGGAATAAAATATACCAATGTACATAAAGAGTACGAAAAGTGTACATTTCTGTGCTTTTTATCGAGATATATTTTATTCGAATTTAACTTAAAAATTAGAAAGTTGAGAAAATTATTAAATATAAATTCAGCATAATGTTTTATCGATATTTATATTTCATTTATTTATTTATAAAATATAAGTATAATATATTATTTATTTAACTTTTTATAAAAAATTATGCAAACCGTTACAATGAACACCCAGAATATATGCAATTGTATTAAAGCTATTATACCATTAAAGCATTTATAAAGTTTAAGTTCTACATGCATAATACCATCTGGGTCATACCATTTTCAGAGTTGAAGCAAAACTAAAATACCAATTACTGCTACTATTAATTATAAATCTGTATCTGCTTTGTATTACCTCGAAATAAAAAAAAAATTAATTATTATTACAAATGTGTTGTTAAAACATTATAAATCTATTTTCAACATGTAATCGATGATATTTTTAAATGTACTAAAATAATACAAATTAAAATTTTGATAAAAGGAAAACATACTATACTAGCTTGAGAAGAGAAAAATAGCATATAACGTGCAGTGTACACATACCAATTAAATTTATTACATAAAATGAACGTAATATCGTTATATAAACGAGAATGTCCTGTTATTCGTGATCAAAACATTAATTTTCGGAAAATAAATCATTCATAAGACATTTAACTCTTTCACGACTATGAAGCCATATATGGGTCTCAGGCGAAACGTTCGTTGGAAATTAACTGTTCGGGTGCCACGGGTCGTTGCAGAAATCTGATCGAAAAGTGCCAAGCGCTGCAATCAGACTGTTTTTCTGTGTATAAGAGTCTCTGCAATGACTCAACATTCCTAAAGCTATAAATTTATGAAAACATTTCTAATCCACAATTTAAAATTATTATTAAATTCCATGTAACATGTATAAATATAAAACCTTAAATATTTAATTAACGAAATATTTTGCAGCTCCCAGGGTTCCACTTACTATTATTTAGCATTCCACAGGAAATTAAAAATATTGTGATATAAATTTTCGAGTCTTTTTTCCGTATAACCTCGTAAAGTAACCAATTCAAATTTTATTTTATTAATACCACGATTTTGATGTATTGCCTGGAATTGACTATATATTTGCATTCCTTTTTATATAATCCGTAAAGTATTTATAGAGTATTCTTTATACAAGAACTGTATTAGATATTTATTGTAATATAAGTCGTCTCTTTTTATAGGTTAACTTCTAGGTCAACTTTTATTTAGATTAATTTTCAGTATCTTAGATTAGTACCGTAATTTATTGCAATTAATAGTTCAAATTAACTTAATTTCCTCGGTTTGTATATTTTTATTTGTGGAATCTTTTTATAATCAGGATTACGATCGGCGATTGCGCATCGTCGACCACAAGGTGAGAACAATACAGAAGCTATCGGCAATACAAACTTTCAAGCGCATCGTCAACTGCGCATCGCGAATCGATATGACTTTTCGATATAAGAAGCGAGTACTGCGATTGCGCTGCGTGCCATTCAAACGCTTCAAAAGGGTCCATATGACAACACAAGTGTACGATACGAGTCTTACATAACCTAATATTTTACTCGTATCTTCGAATGAAATATCGAAAGCATTTAATATACGAGGGATAATATACATATAAAAGTGAGAAGGTATGCATTCAAATGCTGCCCATACACAGAGTATTCAAGTTGGATAGATTAATAAAAGACTTTACAGTATTAAAATAACATTTCTTTTTCACGTACTATGTTTCCCTTTGTTGTTATTACAATTATTTTATTTATAAAATTTGAATCATGTTTCATATTTTCAGCTACTATAAGGATGACTTTATGCCAGATTATATCTATAGATCTGGCCACATCATCACGTATGTAGGTGAATCTGAGAAGACCAAAACATTCTACGAAATTTGAATCTCATATCTGGAAAGAAATTTATACTGATAATAAGTATCTTTCGTTAAACATTAATTACAAGAGTTTGCAAGAGAGTAAAGTGAACGCCTAGCTTATGAATATGTAAATACTAGACTAGTTTTGTTTGCAGTTCGCATAACGCGTGTTCAGAAATTAAAAATTGTTGTTTGCAATGTAGAGGTAGTTACGTATCAGTACCTACATACACGGATATCAGAAGATCTCCATAAGCCACGTGTATTCAAATGCACTCGTATTAACATATTCATATTTTGATTCATGTATCTTTTAACAGATCAGTACTCGATTATCTAAATGTATACTTGAGTAATTTCTGGAACAATAATATGCATGATTAAATTTCCAATTTTCAAAAGTATAACATTAACAAATTTAAAAAATTATATGTATGTAAATATATATGTATATTTAAATTTTTATATTATATATTTTATATATATAAATATTATATATTTAAATTATATACATTTTTTTACTAATATATTACATTATGTTATATACTATTATGTATATTATATTATATGCTATATAATACAATACTATGTTATGTATATATCATATAACGATATTGTATTATGTATATATTATACATAAGTATAAGTATATACATAGTATATATCCCATAAACATATTATATTATGTAGAAATAATAGTCGATTAATGTCTTATTTCAGATGTCAATAATAATAACTATGTGTTTTGCTCTACAAAATATGTCTATGAATACGTATACTCAGGTATGGTGTACTTAATCTTACACATGTTAAACGACAGATCCAGTACTACTTCCGGGTCCGCGGCTAATATCTTCCAAGATGTACTATGGTTACGTAAAACCGCAGATGATACCGAATACTATATACTGGGTGTCCTATAAGCAATCGCACGATAGAAAAAGGGCTGACGATACGTTAAAAAGTAAGTTTAAAAAATACAATTAAATATTTTCTAAGGAAATTGACTTTAAATATTTGCTTGACACGTGATCTTAATTATATATTTAATAAACCTAGTTGTAGATTAATATGTTCTATTTATGTTTGCGTTCAATGTATTGTGTGATAGAGAATTGAAAAATAAAACAAAATTATATTGGCAATAAATTTTATTATTTTAGAAATTATTAAAAATGTTTATCGAAGATACGATTTTGTTTTGATATTAAGAGTTCAATGACAAAAAAAAATGAGATACTACTAATTTCTTTTTTCACATGCGGTAAACCGCGGGTAATTGAAACCATAGATATCGGGTGAGTCAGCGGACACGGGAGCTCGTCCTTGCGTTAACACGCGTGCAAGAACACGTGTATTTAAACACGCGTGAGATAAATGCCACTAAAGGATATCTTTTTCACTACTATGCCTCCACGCGCGCAATAATAATAACGACTGGAACAATAACGTTCCATGGACGTGAAACGTTTAACCAGCGACCTTTCCAGAGACGAGGCATTCTTATACGGCGTGCTAACGGTTTCGAGGCAATGAGGTTCACAAGGTATCGCGTTGCTTGCCGTCGCGGATCGTGTCCTTTTCGCCTCGATGTTTCATGGTTCGTAGACACGCCACTCCTAACGCTTCCTACCCGTGTAAACTCATCTTCCTGCATATCTACGTCGTCATTTACCCGTGACTCTAAAGATGCGCGCACACAATGTAGAAATAAACACCTATGTAAGAGAAAGAGGCAAAATTGGAAAAAGAGACGACGGAACAGGGAGCGCAGCGATCGACGAAGGATAACACCCGTGGCCGCGTCGAGATGACGCTGTGTACACGGTGTGAAGTCGAAAACATAATGAAAACAGTTGTCAACGGCGTGCAAAGTGATTTCAGGATGAATTATAGAGCCGGTTGTACGATGACCACAAACATACCATACGCACGACTGTCCTACCCTTTTAAACGGATATTTCTCGTGCTTTACTGACTGTCTAATAAAAATGACGATTTACCGTGGCAACGACACAGCCGAGAAAGTGCCGATACGATTATTTAATATGCAATTACTTATCGTCTCGGTGGTAAATACGACGAACGCGAATTAAGGGAAGACAATGGTTTTGAGAGTAATAAGTTGTAGGTACTACATGAACATTTGTAAGTACTTATAGAGGAATGAGATAAGGGTAAGAAATTATTGAAAGATGATTGAAACTATATATTAAAAATTATTATTACGTTCAGAATTTTCAATTGTAAATAACATTATTGGTATAATATTATAGGTTAACCTATAAATAATGGAGTTCATGTTGAGGATAATAAGCAACTATGTATGGATGACTAATCAGAGATATTTTACTGTGTGTATTAATAAAAACACAATGTAATGTCTATTATCAGATGTGATTATGTAAAACAAGCAATCGTTTATTGTAATCTTTTTTCGTTTTATTCAAAGAATTAACGTCACGTCAACAATATCATTAGCGACAAAGTTCCGTGGTTCAAACAATAAGATTTCATAGTAAAGATTTGAAGAAATTAAATTAGGAACATAATTGTATTTTTCACCTGACATTGGGCAGTTAATATAATATCTGGATTAACCTTTGTAAACCAAATGTTCTAATGATCATAAGAGATTTTCTCTTAATTTCAAAAATATTAGTAGCATCATAAATTATTTAATTTATTCTGTCTTAAGAAATGGTAAAATTTTTACAGTCTCTTACTAATAATTACTAACTATTACACATTTTTTGTATTCATAAGCTATATTTCTTATTTTAGTAATTTCCCTGAAAATTCTACTCGCCACATGTCCTCATATATCTTCGCCCCTCGCTTAATTCAGCAATTTAATGGCGTTCTAACAGAGGACACTGAATCAATTTACTCACTAGTGGGTGTGTATAATAATATAGTCTACGTAATCTTAATACCGAATAACTGAATACATTTGGTGTCTAGCCTTTCATCTTCGGTTTTTTGTAGGTATTATGTGACTATCTAAGGCGTTGTAATACATTATAAAAGAAAAGAGAAGAAGGAAAATGGACTATAGTATAAGAAAAAGAAAGCTATCTAGAAGTTGCTGTCTTAGAAGTCAAAATAGCGGGGTTCAGGTGAAAACGGTATTTGTACGAGAGGGATAGTTAGGCGAGGACTTTCGAGAAACGCGTATTGTGGTAAGCATCCCTCTGGTGGCAAGCGTAGGAGAGGTCGCCACAATCCTATTCCAGTGTATTCTGTTAATAGTTTAGAGCGTTTGTCGACTGATGGAGTGCCTAAGACATTCCCTATGTTATTGTTTCTCATATACCGTGATACATTCGTAACATTATTCTCAATAATCTCGACTGTATTGTTCTAACATTCCTTTGGTCAGTAAATACATCTGTACTAATTACAATATTCTTACAGCTTTTTATTAAATTAATCAATGCCTACTATGAAGACTCACTGTGGTAAGCTGCTTGAAGAGGTATTACTTTCGCTAGTTTAATTATTGATAATTTCGATGATCTAACTGAGAAACAAATATTACAGGAAGATGACTATGAATGTACAGTTACAAGGATGTTTTAAGAAATAAAGAAGTCTCCTAGACATATTACAACATAATAAAACGTAATATACTTATTACATATATGTATATCGATATATGAAACTGATCGTATACCTTGTTAATAATATTAGTTACCGAATTTAATGTCATCTTCTACTTCATAAAATCTCATAAATTATTCAGGTAATAATTTAACTCTTATTAAACTTTCATCTTCTAATTAATAATATTATAATATTGCAAACAGGTATTTACTAATCAATGCCATTAATGTACTTAATGTATTTAATCCTATCATGTAATGATTTAATGTATTTAAATCCTATCAATGTCAGGCACAAAGTGGGGATAATAACGTGGTAGTTCCAACACTTATGTTAATAGACTAGCCTTTTGTGCTGTGAAATATTTTAAACGTTAAGTATTTGTTATTAAATGTTATATTTTTTTCATCATTCTTATAACAGTATATGATTTTTAAATCTACAATGCATTTTTTTTAATACAACCAGATCTACTAATCTGCTTGTTTCCTTTTTTTTCCAGAAAGTGAAAATATGAAAAGTATAAATTTGATTTCTTTACTCGTAGACTGAAGTATTCGAAATGACTCAAAACTAACCACTTAGTTTACTATCAAATTGCAATATTTATACAAAGTTCATAACTGATATCTTTATAAATTTGCAATAAATGAAACTGTATACTCTCTTTCACTATCATGAAATATAGAAGAAGAATACACAATGGACCATTAAAAAGCATCACAAGAAATTAATTGTAGAAAAATGCATATGTATCATTAACTATCGTGTCTGAAAGTTTATTAAACACCTTCGAAACTTCAGTTTCAATTACACATAAACATACGCCTAATGTTTCGTAGTAAAATTAGACATCAATCGATCACCGATACGTCAGAAGTGTAAACGTTTACATTTCTCTCTTGTATCAACGATGTGATTCAATTTCGGCTAAGTCACGTTTAAAAGGTTGAAACAGTTTGGCTCGATGCTTTGCGTGAGGAATTAAGAATTCTATAACAATAATAACAAAGAAATATTTGAAAATAAGGAATAAAATCTCGTAAAACAATACAAAATATTCCTTCATCGTTCTTTCATATATTTATTATAAAAGAAAGAGAAGGAAAAGAAGGATGGCACAAAAGAAATGTAGTTTGTATTACAACTTATATTTTGTTCTATATCCCTACAGATACATACACCTACACATAATAGTATATTATTAAATGACACAAAATGTTCATCTTTACTAGCAAAAGAAAAGAAGGAAAAAAGTGATATAAATATATACAGGGTGATTCACGTGATTGTAACAAACAATATTTTTGTTTTAGCTAGAGTTAAAAAAGAATGATAAAAGAAAAAAGTGAATGGTTTCAAAAAGCTTATAAAGTCATATAAATCGTTTCGACGTAGGTAGAAGCGTAGCGGTCATATGAAGGTAACATATTTTTAAATGTATACCTACGTGTTTCCTTATACACATCGATTATTCCTGCTATTCTGCGAAAAAAAAGTACTAGGGACATATAGCCGAATAATTGTAATGAATATTTTCCTTATGAAAAATAAAATCGATGAAAATGTTAGAAAAAGATATTAATAAAAAATAAACGGTTTCAAAAGGAAAATATTCATCTCCTTCTATTAACATTTTTCTAATTCCAACCGAAACAAAAATATTGCTTATCTCAATTACGTGAATCACTCTGTATATATCGAGTGTCTCAAATGCACGCAAGAAGTAATTTTGATAAAAAGTAGTTTTTATTTAAAAATTGGAAATATTGCTCAACAATGAAGATGCGTTGTTTTTGCGTGTAGTACTCCATTTTTAATAACTCTGAATTATCAGCTGCCACGCTATCTTTTTTTTTCCGTTGGCAACACTTTACCGTACAAATTGCGCGAAATTTAAATCTTGCGTAAATTTTGGGACATCCTATAGAAGTTATATCAGACCCCTTATTTTTATAACGTGTATAGAATTCTAATTCGTCTACATTAAGAAAAGGAGAAGGAAAAATCATATTAAAGAACTACAATTTACATCAATCTATATTGCATATCTTCCAATAATGTATATAGCCTAAGTTCTACATGTATATATATTCTTTCAGAATTCTACCCCACCTCTATCATGAAAGGCAAAAGAAAAAAGAAGGGTGACAATAAAAAGATGCAGCTTACTGGTATGTACACTATGTACCAGTTCACTAGACCACCCTGTATTCTAGAGGGATATTCGTGGGAAGTATTTAACACTGACTAACAAAACGAAGCAACAAAACGATCGAAGCCGCCACTGACCTTCCATTCAGTCATTGAATCGAGGCGATTTTGAGCGGCTAATCTGCACTTGCCTCCTTGTGAATGGGTTCGATCTACCATGTGCCCGCAGGGAGGCCTAGTGACACACAGGTTCCGACGAAATTGCCGCTAATACCCTACTCTCCGAGTCGGACCTGTTTGTGCCGCTTAACGAAGTTTGAAAGGGTCCAGTTATTAGAGAGAATCGAGAAAGACACGCTCCGCTCGGTGACACCGGTTATGCTTCGAAAGACTGAGCATAATACCAAGCCAAAAGTGAACAACTGCACAAGAGACCGCTTAGGTGTTAAAAGGGAAAGTAAGAATTACTCTCCTTTTTTTAGACGATTAACTTTAGTTCAACGAATTCAATCTTTCTTTTCTTCATATTTTTGTACTAATTTTCCTCTTTCATATCTTTTTATGCTTTACTTATGAATAATTCACAGACAATTTTTGTCCTTTTATGTTTCTTATGAGTAATTTACATATAAGTTTTATGTTTTCTTATGGTTTACTTATAGTAGGCAATTTACATAAAATTTTTACGCTTTCTTGTGTTTTGGTTATAAGTAATTTACATATATTCTTTATGTTTTCTCATGTTTTACTTGTAATTTACATATAATTTATCTTTTTATATTCCATTTATATCATCGTTTATATCTTTTTTAAGAATTTTTCCTGCCTTTAAATGGAAGTTTCCATAAGTTCATCGATTGCAAAACAAAATTACTTAATTTGAAATATTATAAATTCATATTTAATTGCAAATTCGTTAAACGTGAATAATCCAATGTAAAATAATTTCGTTAAAAATTATTTAAGTTAACCAATCAATTATTTGATTAAGAACACTTAATCTTAAAATCGGTATTAATTTGGGATTTGGCGTTCTTCGAAGTATTTAACAATCTAAAATTCTGATAAAAATGTTATTCGCTTAATTGATACCGATATAATGTATCGTAATAATTTAATGATAAGTATTACTCAGTAATCCTAAGTAATCTCCACTCCTTAATTTTATCTGTTAAATCTACTGTATAATTTGAACGAGTCATATGATAGTAGAACATTGCAAGATAAGAAATACCATGGACGAATAGGAGACATTTTTTGTACTGTAATTATACATTTTAAGATATTGAAAGATAAACATCCTTAACCGTTTATTTCATAATTAGCTGAGAAAATTATATTTTTCAGTCAATTTAAAAATTTTGCTTCATATTTTCGTTTTGTCTTCGCATGTATGGTACTGTGTTTTCATATTTCTGCATCTTTTAACATCTGTATTAAAGTAATAATTATAAATTTTATTACACATAAACTTAGTTTAACGAAATTGATATATAGGTATAGTGACTAATAAATAGGTTTTCACGTATAGTATACTATCTTTCACCTGTGCTTATTTATCGAACAAATATTACGAACTCTTATAGATATATCTTTATCGAAGAAGCCAGTTTCCTTTTTTTATTTTGCAACTGTACAAATAACTCTGCTCTACAAAAATAAAAACACCTTTTTCATTTTTTCAACATTTATTATTTGTTATATTATATTTATTGATAATATTTATTTATTATCAATAACATTTAATATAATAATCAATAAATGCTGAAAATTATTTATTCATAAATGAATGCGTTTTCATTTATAAATGAAGTTTACTTACAAAATCGACCAAAAATTTCGGCCTTTATTAAGCTACATTAATTTCCGTTTCACTTTTTTCTACTCTGAAATCAGTTCGTTTTAAAGAATGACGAATGATCTGTTGAACTAATGTTAATTTTAAACTGCTTTCTTCGAAGTTCTGAGCGAATTGTAACATGTTATATGCTCCTTAAACTTTTATACTTTTTAAAAATATGCATAAATCGTGTTACTTTCTATAGTTCCATTTATCTTCCATAATTATTTCTTAAATAATAAATTTTCTATATAATTTTTTAAGAAGAAATTTTCTGTATTAACTACCTATTAAATTTGTTTTTAAATTAACACGAAACATTCAGTGACGACTTCTTCTCCGGCAAAAGGAGATATAAGAATAAGGGCATCTATTATCTATGTTATCTATGTTATCTGTGCCATAAGTCCTACAAATAGATTATTCATTTAATGTTATCGAATATTCATAAACTACATTTAGAAAGCTAAAAGGCTAAATAAGACTAATAAATCCTAATAGACTTAAAAATCCAAAAATATAAATTTTAATATTTAATAACAATTTACTTACGTTTACTTATATATTTTCTAATATTTCTCTTAACTTTCCCTTGTAATTCTGTAATATGCAATGAAAAAAGAAAATTAGAACGTGAAGAACTAATTAATTATTCAAAAATGAAAAAAAGGATACGTTACTCCATTTAAAAAGATGCGCAGAAGCTCTTCCTCTTTGTTCTCCTCAGCCCAGAAAAGTTTGTTTCTCACTAAATGGTTAGTCCCTCCCTCCTGTCTTATTTATAGTGACATCGAAGAAAACAGTTTATAACTCCTTACTGACTACGTATATCTTTTAACTACATTATTCTTAATATATTGCTAACTTGTTATCCAGATAACTTATTTCATAAAGGATTTAAGAAAATACTCCTTTTTTCATTTACCAACTGCGTTTCTCCCTCGTGGCGGACAACAACATAAATACATAATCATATACCTCCTCCTATTTTCATCGTTATACATACATTACACGCGTACCAATTATTTTAATTTTAAAACACGCTCGTGTCTTAAATCAACTCCCTCCACAGTCCATCTCACCCCACCAAAGCATACTCAAATATAATAACATAATAACACCCCACAAGGAACATAATATATTATACCATGTACCAATATTTCAATCACCGAGTTACGTATAATTTCCTGTCATCGAGAGAAATCGATCTATACCGTTAAAGCGGATATATCACATATTTCCGCGATATATGGAGCGATAAGAACATAAAGAAGAAAATAGGCGGATAAAGAACGAAGGCGGAGAAGAAAAACGAGGTAACCTGCACGATCTCTGCTTATTCGTGCGTTCAATTCGAAGACAAATGCGACAAACAAAGGTGGAACAAATAGACACCTGCGAGAAACTTTCGAGGCGAAAATGCCCTCGGCCTACTTCCCGCCACGAATAATACTCATTTTTGCGTTATCTGGTTTTCATCTGTGCCCGTAGTCCCTCCGTTCGCCACGGACGCGTTTCTCTTTGCCGAACATGGCGCTTTTGTCTCTTCCCTTTTACCCACGACTGCCGTGAACTCGCCTCCCACGTTTCACGACTCTCGAAAAACTTCGCGATATACGACGTGCATCGAAAAGTATGAGTTAACTTCAGGGACGAGTTGCGCGCATAAGAATGAGAAAAATGTATATGTTCAGTAGCGACATCTCTGCATTGATTTAATATCCCTATAATTCCTATGTAGTTCTGCGACATGCACGTGGTGGCGACTCTGATGTCGAATGCGACTAAAAAGTCACGAAAGTAGGAGATAAAGATTTGTATAGTCGATAGATTGAGAATATTTATACATTTAAGATATGTATATCAAAATTGGTGAATAAAGCGAGAAGAATTTTGTTATTGTTCGATAAATTGAAATATGATAAAGTATATTAATCCATAGATGACTTCGTTCTTTACGAAGTTCACATCTTATATATATATGTACCTATATATGAGTGCACATTGTCATATTCAAGTAAAACGCTTATATCTGACTTATCTTTTCTTAGTATAATAATATAAAGCATCATCCACGTTAAAATTAAATTATTATTTGTTACATTTTAATATTTGAGAATGAATATAACAAAAATTAATGTCATATTACATATATTTTTAAGGTTAATACTATGGGACACTCTATGTGGCATAATAATGAACGTAGTCTCTCAGATCGTGAAGGCCATATTAATGAGTTCATGGTTGTCATTAGGTTAGGTAAACATTGTAATTTAATTAATCTTTTATTATGTAACAAATTAGATATTTATAAATTACAATAATTATACTCTTGAATTAAAGTGACTAAAATATCTTCTAAAATATATTAAAATTGACTGTAAAGTTAAAAATAAAGTCAATTTTAATATAACTCGTTGAAAAATTTTCGAAATACTTTCACTCGAACATATGATTTTTGTAATTTCTAAATATTTAATTACATCCTATTGTAATTGTCATAGATATGAAGAAAATTGTTTAAGTTATCGATTAACATTTTTATTATATTAATCACTATATGTATAGAATAATTTATCTGTAGTTATTTTACTACGTTTCCATTCGATTATTTCAGAAAAACGTCGAAGGCTATTATATCAAAATTTTTCTGATTCTAACGATAAATGAAATTTAAATAAAAATTTGTACAAAATTGGCTTTATAAAATTTATAACATGGCATCAATTTAAAAAATTTTAAATAGAATGTACTTTTGCGTAAGTAATTTCAATCTTAAAAATAACACAAATTGCTATCTAAATCTACTTTATTATTAATTTTATATAAAAATATACATTTAGCTAAACTAGTAATACCTTCTAAAAACCATAATTGATGAAAGAAAAGAAGGTAATATAGTTCACTATTTCTTATCTTCGTGGATTTTATTAGAGTATTTCTTTATTCATTTTCATGTTTATCTTTTGCATATAGTAATATTTCATTGACATATCTATTTAAATGATACATTTCCAAAGGTTTTATTACAGGTTTCCTTTGTTTGTTATCATACTATCTTTTACTTTGACGAGCAGTGATATTCCACTGCTATCTTGTTTAACTGGATTTCACGGATTATAGAATTTTTCAATTCCAAGTTATTATAGCAACAGCTATAATATCTCCTCTTTTCTAGATTTGATCTGGAAAATAATCCCTGACCAGATAAAATTAACTATGAGAACTGAAAATTAGTAGCATTCTGTTACAAAATAAATTATCCAAACGTTTTAAAAAGGTATAAACTAATAATTATAATTAAACATTTTCAATGTAATCTTATGTACTGACTTGAAATGTGTAAAGAATCAAAAATTCAATTGTACACTTTACTCGTTATAAGATCCAAATTCTTACTGAACAAATCGTCCTAAGCTTTCCACAATTTTAATATATATAAATACTTAAAATGTAAAAATAGATTTTTGTTACGAAAATGATCTGTTAGCAAGTAATTCATAGAGTAATCAAAATTCAGTCAGTGAGGAACACGTTACAGGAATTTTTGTTTCAATAATGTTCCTTACTCGTATTAATAATAGTTAATAATAATTAATAGTACTACAGAATTTATTAGATTGTTAGAATTAATTTATTAAACGTAAAAGTTATTAAACGATATCGAAGAATTCCTAATTTTAACACTGTTAAAGTATCTCCTTGATATTAAACCTATAGTTAAGAAATTTAATTCAGATTTAATCCAAAATGAAAATAAGACATTACTCATATTCTTTACACTTCTTCATTACTCGTATCTTGTGTTAACAAATAATTATACGAAATTTATTTATATTGTAATCCCCCGCATACCTACTCGTTTTACACGACTTATCGTAAATGTTTCTTTTTCAGAATTTTCTGATTTTTTTTCACACTCAAGTCGGCATCAGGGGCATATAAAAGTATCCAAGTGCCAACTCTAATCTAAGACGTACACGATAAATGTGTTAATCTTTGATAACCGTTTCTAGAATTTAAAAATAAAGAAAATATACAGAGTAAATATACAGGTAATTTTAATATTCTCAAGGTTTCCACGTTGCAAATTTAATTACTGGAACGCTATTTCATTAAACACGTCTCGACTTCTTGTCTTCCAGCAAAATTTCATCAAAATGTGAAAGTAACAGTTAACAAGTTAACTTGCACCAATGTCCTGAATAAAAATTTTCAAAATTCAAAGTGTGAATTCGAAAAGTGTGAACTAGGGACACCGCCATAAAAGTATGTATAATTTGGAAACAGGGGTTCTAAGACACGTATTTTTTATCTTTATGGGTCTAATGACAATAAATTCCATATCTAAACAACACACTTAAAACAGATGAAATAAACATTATATAGAAATAAACAATTTTCCCAGGTAAATGAAAATTGCTGAAAACGAAATTGTTATTTAATAAAAATATTGAATTTCGATTAAAGCGCTTTTTAATAAATAGTATTTAATTATTTAACTTTATTTTTAATTACTTCATTATTTATTTAATAGAAATAATTTATCGGAGAATGTTTGGAAATATTTTGTAACGACAAATGCATCTGTTTAAAATTTATGAGAAATAATAATAATCAAAGAGCTAACTAACAAATTAATAAAAAAATTGAGAAATTCGTGTCAAATGAATACTGTATAACTTTTAAGGATAGACTATCGCACGGTCCCCATGCTTATTTTTGGCTTTGTGAGTTCAACTCACCTACGAAGTTATATTCATACGTTTTAATACACACCGACTTTTTTTTTTATTCTTCGTTTCTTTTTTTCATTTTGTAGGTCGTAAATTTCCTTCGTCCTCAACGCCGCGAGATTGCCTCGAATGACCGTAAACGATGGCGGATGAACCAGAGACAGCGATAAATCTTCTTTTCGGCAATAAATTCCGTTTCGGACAAATGGCCACGCCGATGTAAAGCGAAATGACATAAAGATATAAAGGGGAACGAAACAAATTTTCATCCCTAACTTTATTCCTCGTCAGGTGTAATCCGTGAAAATGTTCCTTTGCATAAATGATTAAAGGCAGGTTACAAGTTGTGAAAGAATTGTTTAATAGTTCTTACTAATAGCCTTTATTTTCCATTCTTTCTTATTATAGCTCCCAAAATTGCAATAGATTTATTTAGTTTGAATTGTAATATTACAATATAATTATATTTTAATATATAATAATAATATAATAATATAATATTAAAATATTATAATTAATAATATTATTATTATTACAATATTATTATTAATTATAATATAATAATAATATAGATTAAAACATATAATAAATGTTTCAATATGACTTACCAGTTGTTAAACAATTATTTAATTTTTCTTACTATTATTTTTCATTATTTCTTATTATCATATATTTCATGTTATATTATTATATTATATTATATCTCTTATCACAGTTATGTATTACAATATTACAATTTTATATCACAATCATTACACCGTTGTAATATTGAAATACTATCGACTGTAAATAAATACCAATTTTTTGTTCATTCTTAATATTATTTCTTTTTATATTTTTTTATAAAATATTTTCAATGTTACGTGTACAATTGTTTATAATTTGTAATTTATTATTCCTTATCATCTCTGAATATTTACCAAATAATAATTGCTTTTGATTATATTTTTTATGTTATTGACTGTATCATAATCTTATTCGTGCCTCGCGAGTACGTTTGTTAATTTATAAATTGATAACATTGCAAATGAATATATACAAAATGAATGTACAAAAAATTCACGTAATTGGTATTTAACGTGTTCCTAGATTCACTAGGAAATTCTTTCTCGATTTTTCGCTTATATTTATATTCTACATGCATAATATTGCAACATCGAAATAGATTTAAGAAAAATAGAATTTCAAATGAAACTTTCGAAAGAAATCGTTTACACGAAACAACAGTTACAACAAAGAAAGTCATAAATATGTTGTTTTGTTACTTGTAATAATTAAAAAGAAATAGGAAATTACGCGAGTTTATTACTTACAATTGAAAAATAACAACAAAATGAAATTTTTTGAAATAATTCTGTTCCTGTTGTTATTATTAATATTATATAATTAATTAATTATATATTAATTATATATTAATTATATATTATATAATACTTAATTATATATTATATAATACTTAATTTCTGTTATAGATAAACTAAGAGATTGAAGATATCACAAAGACTATGTTTGTTAACATACTTTTATGAATTTCTTTATAGTAATTATACAACTGAAAAATGTACCAATAATTTTACAAATAAATATAAATTTTCCTATGTAAATCAATTATAACTTAAAATAACAATTGTAAAATATAAGTAAAAGTATTTAGAACATAAACAAATTTTTTCTATGAATTCTCTTCATTAAAGAAAATAATTTGTTTATAATACTGTATAATACTGTTTTTTAATTGTTAATATTGATGAAATTATTAGTTTCTTTAGTGAATTTATGTAAT
This sequence comes from Eufriesea mexicana, assembly GCF_001483705.2. NCBI lineage: Eukaryota > Metazoa > Arthropoda > Insecta > Hymenoptera > Apidae > Eufriesea > Eufriesea mexicana. The sequence goes on from NW_016909094.1 coordinate 410,212, forward strand.
TTCATTATAAAAATGAAATACACTTTTCATCAATTACCTATTTTTATACATATAGAATATTCAAGAAATATTTTTATAAATATAGAGTTGAACATAACTAACATTAATTGAATTTAAATTCTTAAGTTTGAAACTTAAGAATCATCTAAATATTTCGTGAATAATTATTAATTATAAATAAATTGTAATCAGGTTTTATTAATAAAATTAAGATCTTTGTTAATAATAATTTAATATTAAATTCCAGTATATCTATCTTTAATAATTTTACGAATAGTGTTACATACTAAACAACTACCCCTATATAAAAATATATTTACATCCATTTTACGATTACTGGAATTAATGAATATCTAAAGAAAATTCTAGAAAATTTTTTTTCATATCGTAAACAATTTTCATAATTTTATTCTTTGTAACCCAGACACACTAAAAAAAAGTTAATAAATACTATTCTAATTTTGTGCCAATTATTTATTAAATAATTATTGTTGAACTGTAATTTATTCGTCGAATGTTTTCATTGAACCTCGAAAATTTTTCTATAAAACGTTAAGAACATCGAATAACTGCAGCGTACCATATAGCCCGTTAAACGAAACCGTGTCACCACTTCTCAGATTAAATCGATCGAGCTAAAGGGTGTTACTATCCTCCTGTATTTATCAAGATAATTTAAACGATTTTCCTAAACCCGTTTTATCATCGAATAATCAAAAACAAACGCATACATTTTGCTGGAGTTAAGCAACAATGTCTAAAGATTTCACTGGGTAAGCACGTACGCATAAAGAACACATGAAAATATGCCGAAAGGATTTCAAAAAACCCAGGCGGAAAACTTCTTTATACGCATGAAACGTTACTATCGCCGTCAGTATTGCAACACTGAACGCGCGCCTTACGTTTGTTTAGGTTCACTTAAACTATATTATAAGAACGTGCCAAACGATTGATCGATTGTACGTGCGACGAAAATCTCGAATCTCGATAGTATGTAGAGGGTCAACTGTATAAACAATAACATACCGCGATAGAAGATGACTAATGGCAAAAATTTGACCAAAGTATCTAATCGAACTAATTAGACAAAATGAAGGTTTACGAGTAGTGACAACACACCGTCCGTAACGTTATTCTCGACGAGGCAAGCACCTGCCAATTTAAAGGTTAGCTCGCTTGGAGATCAAACAGACCGCGTACGGCGCCTCGACTGTCAATCTGACAGCCGCCCGATATAACGTAATCATCGTTCATCGTACCCTTCTAGCGCGGATACAAAGGAATCTCTCGAGTCAGTCGTTTACCATTCGTGCTACGAATCACGGAAACATTCTAACCATCGCGCATCTATATAAACGCATGAAATACGTTGATCCACTTACCGATCAACAGGCAGACCAGATCTATGATGATCCTTCGCAGAATCATTTTCGTCGACGGATCCATGATGATTCAAATTACAGTATTCTTCCTTTCTTGCTTTCTCTCTCTTTCTATCTCGCCTTCTTTCTCTCTCTTCCTCTCTTTCACTTTATGTTTTTTCGTTAAAGTCTTGAAGGAAAGCGTTTAATGGTAATCGGTAAACGTACACGATCTCGATTGAGGCAACGAAATAAGCACGCACAGAAGAGAATGGTTACGCGTGGTCGGGTAAGAAAAACTAGGAAAAAGACCGTCCAGATCGACAGTTCGGAATGGACTGAACGACGCTTGACTGGTGCTCGCGAATCTACCTACGAACAGTACGCAACCGGCCCGATCGAAATCCGAGCGACGACTGCGGCTGCGCCTCGCTCTGCTGCCTCGTTCGCGCATACGACGCACGTGCCTGCCCGGCCTGAATCACAGTCCGTAGTTTAATAATGGGTGCTCATTGTAACATGAAACAAACATGAAACATAAGTCTCCTCCATGAAACATGAATGAACGTTCACCTTTTCAATTACGTTATTTCGTTCTAGCGGACAATCATTGACCGCTTATTATTCTGGCATACGTAATCAAACGTTATATTTTTTATTATTACAATGGTCAATAGAAGCGCACACAACAATGTTTACGAAGAGAAGACGTTGTTCGACAAGAAATCATTTGTATGGCGTTGAGAAATGAATCAAATATGAATTAAAAACAGTCTGCATGCATATTTAATATTCTAAGTAGGTAATTAATATTGCTAAATAGGTAATTAATTTTTATTCTTATAATACAAATAAAGCTTGAAATATTCATTTCTAATTTTGCGTTGGTGATCTCGGAAATTTTTTCTGGTAACTTTATTTCAGTGAATATTTTAGTTTGCCATATTTTAATTTTAAATGAAATTTGTGTATATATGTAAATAACTTTATTTAACAAAACTACTTGAAAGTAAAATTATAAAATATGAAAAATATATAGGTTATTTTCAAACGAAATAATTTGCAAAATTAAATCTTTTCTAGGAAAAATTCTGTCTAGAGTATTAATAGTATTAGTGAAAAGTTATCAAAATTATCGATACACGACTAATTCCTAGTATTATCTGATATTATCAGGCGATAGCAAATTCTTAAAGCAATGATTATCTTGATTTTAGCAAATAATAGATATTAAAAACATGGAATGGAAAAATAGATAGAAAAATATTAATTACACGTTATTACAAATGCAAATTTAAATTATACACAAATAATTTCACTCGTGTTACGATAAAAATTATGTTGCAAATTGTATAACTAAAAAACTAAAATTCTATAACTAAATGATATATTAAAAAGAATAAAGGGAATAAATATTGTATTATGCAAATTAAAACTTTTAACGAAAAAATTAGTATCACAGAAGAATGAAAATTTTATTTTATAAAAATTATAAAAATTTCGATATTGTAGCTAACGCTGCTTTAAGCTATTTTTTGATAAAAGGTTTTGAAATATCTAGTAATAATATTAATTACAAACAAATATTTACTAACATTTCAATAACAATATACATATTTATTTATAATCACAGAAGAATAATTAATTAAACAATTAACTGTGCAATTAAATTACTGAAACAATTAAAAATTTCGCTTAACTGAGTACGACACAAATAACTTTCAACGGTCGTTAATCACAAAAGTGAAAATACCAAGTCGAAAATATCATTAGCAACTCTGTTTCGAAAGTCCAACTTTCATCAAAACTTGAAGAAGAATACTATAAGTATACGAACTTGTTGTAAAGAATTAATAGAATCTATAACAAAAAATAACATTTTTTTAAATTATTCTTTTTATCGGTTATTATAATTATTATTCTTATATCGTTATTACTAATACAAATGGACAGGAGGTGGTGAAAGAATAAATCGAAAAGAAAGAATAAAATTTGTTAATATGGAATTATACGTTCAAAAAATCGAATTTGAAAATTTGGCGAGTGTGCTAAATATAAATTTCAAATTGTCCTTTACTGTTACAACCTTGTATTTTATTGGAATGCAATCTTGATTTAACAATAACAGCATTGATAGAAAACAGATAACATTGTCCATGTTTATACGCACAAACACGAGTAAAAACAAAAATTTTACTTTTTGAAACTTATATTGAGCTACGTATATTCGTCAAACTTTTGAACTCGTTTTTTCCGAAAAGAAAGCTTCGCATAAAAAAATTTTATTATTCATTTTTTACTTATTTTTTCATCACCTTCTACCGATTGTACCATATATCTATGTATATATATGTATATATTACATGTACAGCTTATAATATAATATGTAATATATACATATATATCTATATATTATATGTCTATAAAAACAATCTTTTTATTGTTTTACAATTTTTACAATATTGTTTTTATAAAATTTTGATAAAAGACAATTTTTTAAATTATCTTTTTCACTGTCAATTATAAAAATATGAATCTTTTTAAATAATCCATACATAGGTGTAGGATATATGTATTATATACCTATTAGATAGATATACATATAGAATATAGTTTTCTTCCCTTTTAATTTATAATACTAAAAGTGTATAAATTTTTATTTTTAAAATTAAATGCCATTATCAAAGAAATTGTTAATTTTTAATAATAAAGTTATTACTTTTTTCCACTTCATAAGTAGAACATGCTATCCAACTTTCATTTTCCTCGTCCCCTCTTATTACATTTCTGTTATTTATATCTCTAAATATATTCGAATGAATATATGAAATACAAAATACAAAGAAGCAAACTCAAACTTTTTAATCATGTTTTTTAACACGTCATTGATTGTACAGGATGAAAGATTTCGGAAGGTAATGACCAAATTAGAAAATAATTCATCAGTTTTCAAACAACCTTTTCCTATTTAACAATTCTTTTTAAATGTTTACAGAAGTAAAGGTACCTAATGTATTTAAAATATATTTAAATGTATTTAACACTATTAATAAATTAGATAGACAACATTTGATTGTAATTGTCACGATTCATTTCGAAAAAACGTGTAACGAAATTCATAAATTTGCTATAAGAATAGAACTATGTATGTCATAGATTCCCTTACAATATTCCATTTAATTCTGTCATTCAAAGTTAACATAATTCACAAAACAATTTTCATTGTTCGTGTTATCGTACAATTTATCTTAAGCTCGACTACATTCATGATTTAATAACATCATGATTTAATAACAATTTCAAATACTGCATTCCATTAGCGATTCAACCAGGAAGGAATACAGGGTGCTCCATAGAAGGGGGACAATCTGCTATCTTTAAGGATGAAATAAAATGTTAATCGAATTAATTTCATTTTATTTCATTGTACATGTGAAAGCAAAGACCAAAAATCAGTAAAAATTGGCTTTAACTAAGGTATCAAATTACTGCTACTTTTGACTACTTAATTCTAAAATTGATCGAATACTATTAATTAATACTATTTACCTACATTACCTAAAAATCATTTAATTATTAATAATTCTGTCTCATCTAAAGCATGATAATTAACGAAACTATTAACGACTATTAACGAAATACTTTCGCCACTAAAATCCCTCCTTAGGTAACTGTGTAGTACGCTTAAATAGGAAAAACTAGTAATTACTAAAAACTAGTAATAAACTAGTCATAACCGCAATGTATTAACATTACACAAACGTATTCGATATTTTACTTGATACATAGCATATCCCCGTGCAATTTTAAATTATAAAGGTTTCCCTTCTTTTTGCGAAAGTTTCACTTTAAAGAGCAATTCTTTTTGCAACAATTCTCACATTTTGCCTAGGGAGAACTAGTTTTAACTAACAGAATTCAGTTCTAGAATTAACCATTCTAGAATTAACTAGTCAAAACTAGTATTGACTGATCGTTTTATTTCGACTGTACAAATTTAAAGACGATTTGACTGTAGAAAATTAAAGACAATTAAAAACTGTACTTGTATCCCTTTTTTCAGTAGAACTTTATATTTTTAATTACATTTCACTTTTTGCAGGTTATATCGTCTATAAACGCTAATAACAGGACGAGAAAATTTTGTTTTTTAACCGTCAGAATATTTCACACGTTTTGCTATGAATATAAAAGAAATATGGGAGAAGCACATACTTCGTATGTTAACACTAAGATTACCAAACGAATCAAAATAACTAGTTTCAGATATTTTAAGTTTGAGGTTAGTGAAATTATGCAGGTAATTTTGACAAAGTGAATATCAAATTTATTATCCTATGTATTTATCTTTACCGTACCACGTCAATTATTGTCACTTATGAATAGTATATTTAACTATTCATTACAACTTGATAGAGAAGTTTGAAGTTTCAAACACAGTTTCTTATTCTAAGGTCCTTTGAAGTGCAATGGACCCTCATTCAGATATTTATTGTTGCTCAAATATTCCATGATACTTACTGATAAATTTAAATAATATGTAAATACCAGATATATAATAATCAAAAATGTAAAAAGTAACCAAATGAACATAATCAATATAATATATATTCAAAGCATGAAGTCATTTTATATATATTTGAGCCTCCTTCTAAGTGAATGAATATTGCGCAAAAAAAGATCGTGTATAATAGATCACGTCGAAATTGTTCGCAACAAAATATAAAACTATGTTAAAGTGACGCAAACTATACAAAAAAGACTTGCTATACGTGTTTTAAAAAAGTTAAGAAATAAACGTATCTTCACTGTATGCTATAATATCGAAAAAAGAGGAATTTAAGGTTAACTTGACATTTTTGCAAACTGAGTGAAAGTAAAAAATATATAATAAATGGCATGAAAAAGCATACAAGAATACATACATAGCACATCCATGCAGGGCCGAGCGAGGCAGGTTCAACGCGTTCACCTGGCCCCGCGTTTTTAAAGTCCCCGCGGTCTACGAAAACTCATCAGAGATTTTGCAACAACCCCTGTACAGTAGATTGAATATTCGGACGTATAAAATCGCATAATCCATTAATCGATGACAGCTTGCTGCACACTGACACGAGTGCAAGATTTTCCTTCCTATATTTGCATCGAAATATTTCGTTACAGCTTGTTGCCATTAAATATTGACATCAAACGATGATACGACTGCAACACGGATGCAAAAGATATTAGGTGTTCAGGAAATCTCCCAATTAGAAAACACCGATTTTCATTAAACAGATGCAAGACATTTTTATAATAGCCATGATTCAGTTTGAAGGAGTGAGAAAAATCATCAAAGTTCAATGTAACTCCACAAGGTCCTCGTATCATGGAAACTATCTCAGATAAAAGAATACTTTCAGAGAAATGTACCTTTTACGAGAAATTAAACTGCATCCCTCGGGTCTGGCGTAGCATTTAACGTGTTAAGTATCGGATTTAAATGCGTATTCTGGCCCTGCAATAGGTCATGCTGGCCCTGCATTCGTGTCTAAAGCTCATGTCTAAAACTCCGTGTAAACATAAATAAAACGTGTTAAAAAAGCTACACACGTAACAGTGTATCATAAAATTGTCATCAGATTATTATACAAAAATTACGTAACTCTGAAATAACTGCAATAATCATGTAAACCGTGTAAGAAGATATCCAAATGTACAGGTAACCCTCCTACAACACACTATCCTATAACACGGCATCCTATAACACGTATTGCAAGAAGATATAGTCCTCTTCAATTGAAATAGAAAACGTGCGTGAATCTTTAGAAAATGAAATTGGTGGCATATTAGAATTTGCTAAATCAATTAGAGGTGCAGGTTTTGTGAATATGACTATTGAAGATGTTCGAGATTTATTAGTGGAGGAAGAAGTTGACGAAGCGGATTTAATGGAAATGGCATCTGAAACTGTAAATCAAATCGATTCCGAGGACACTGGCACCGATGAAGATCGCGCAGTTAATAATTTAACATTAAAAAATTACAGGAAGTCCTAAGCTCAGCTGAAAATCTCGAGTCATTTTTCTCGAATGCGGACCCTTCCGCTGAAAGAAGTCGAAAATTCAAAAGGGAGCTGCAAAACTGTTTACCTCTGTACCAAGAAATTTACAATGACCTGGTAAGAACCAGCAGGCAAAGTGAAATTACAGATTTTTTTAAGAGGAAAGAAGATGCAAGAACTTTAAACGAAGAAAAATGTTCTGAAAGCGAAGGCGATATCATTCCACCGAAAAAACGTTCTCGGTTGATTATACTGAGCAGTGACGACGAAGAAATTTATTAAATTAAAGTTGCGTTAAATTAAAATAATATTTTTGTTTCTTTTTTGTTGTGTTGTACATACATTTATATTTTTAATAAAAATTAAGTTGTTTATGTAGAATTAAAAAAAAATTTGTTTTTAATAAGTTTTCGGAACGTAACCCTCCTTTTTGTACTGGCTCTGGGTCTCGTGCAACACGGTTTCATACAGCACGGCATTTTCTAGGAACCTATCTACCGTGTTATAGGAGGGTTACCTGTACTTCATTTATAATTTTCGTTTAATATCCTTTCTTTCATTTTCGACCATACCAGAGACACAGCTCGGCCCAGTCGTTTGAGATACTCTGTATAAATTGCGCGACCAGGGAGGCAAGGATAACAATGTACATTAGAAACCACCTTGTCCTGGTGAAAATTGTCGGGAAGTACAGGATCTGGAATATCGTGAAATAAGGTCATTAGCCTAAGCTATTCTTATCTGGTAACACTGGTCGCTAATACGAATAACAGGTCATGGAAATAGTCGGGACATTCTGTAAAGTGAAAGAAGATAAGATTACAGAAAAATATGGAAGTAAGGGCAAATATTGTTTAAAGGAAGCACACGCCGCGATACCTTTCCTTTTCTCTCGCCCCATCGCAAAGCAAACCATAGATACTCGAATGCACATCTTCTGAGACGTTCCTTTTCGCGACGAAATGTGCAGTAGTCGTTGTTAGCACGAATTTAACGTTACAACTACCAAAGAAGCGAAAATTGCTTGTCCCGAATGTTGCTTCATTTTTGCAATCTCTGCAAATAAACAGACAGTAATAGCGAAAACTCAGCACGAGACAAAAATTGGAAAAGAAGGTTTAGTATTTATTATTATTATTACTTATTAATTTCGGCCCCACAGGAAAAGAAATGGACTTGGTTCACAATTATCCGTGTTCTCTCACATACTTCTATACCGTTTGTCTCTATTGTAATGTCTAAACGTTTGTACCTTCTTTATTCATTGCTGCTTTTCTTCTCTCTACACTTTTCAGCCATTTTACTAGCCCCTCGTTCTCTCTACCCTACACTATTTGTTCTAAGTTGTAAGCACATCTATCAACCTTTTCGCAATCGTCTACTAAATATTTTAGCATTCCCTATTGTCTTTTACATAATCTACATCTCCTCTCTTCGTCCCTCAACCAGAACCTGTTGTATTCCGTTATAATTCTTTGGATTCATTTGATTACCTTTGAAAGAAGGTTTAGTATAAATGTAAGACGATTAAAATCAACACTGACAATTAGTTGTTTCAGTTGTTTGTTATGGTAGTAAACGTAAATAGTTTTCAAAATTATCGAAATTCTTTTAGCTACGATAAGAAAAATTCGTGGATCAGAATTTCATGCTTTCATGGGAAAGATTCGATTTGAATAAACCTTTGGAAGAACATACGCGTTTTTAGCTACTGCAAGCTTTTTAACAGATGAAAAACTAATCTGAAAATCGCTTTCCAAAATAACAACTTGAAAATAAAAGTTTGTATTAAAGTTTTTCGTTTCTTCCTATATAATAATAAATAATAAATAATAATAAATATAATAAATATTAAAGTGGGGGTTCCTTGACTCTAATAAAAATTGGTCGAATATCGAAAAAGAATACCTTAATTTATGAAAAATTTTCACTCGTTTCCGAAGTAACATTTATAAAATCTATCCTTAAAGCATGGTTTCATCCCTTAAACTTAGGAATGGAAACCACGAAATCTTTTGTTATTTTTGTTATTCCTAACTAAAGAATAGTATGGAACTTAAGTAGAATAGATTTAACTACAATTCATTTCTTTTAGAGTTCTTTGCTTTTTCTGTCATAATTCGCATAGTCTTAAATATGCACACACCCGAATGAACAAAATCGATTTACCAATTGGTAAATTTCTTTCGTACATTTAGCATCTACCGAAATTGTCGAAAATTCGAAATGGCGGTGTTTGCAAACTTTCTTCGGGTTTTCACTACCGCGCTATAATAAATTCTAAGTTTTGCAAATAAAACCTAAGATTATTTTATCTTACCGATTTCCTACCGATTCCTAGAAATTGAAAATAAAAATGAATAAATTGTGTTACGAAACATTGGTTTTTCAATTAAATTTGATATTCTTGCAGCGTCTTATTTTCGAAAGATTTAAGTGATATAATCTACGTGAAATTCGTATTATGACACCTGTTTAACATGTGACATTTAAATACCATTGATATTCTAGTGGTAAGTCGTTACCATTGTAATCAATGAGATTCTATGAGATAATGGGATTCTATTGTTAATGGAATTACTTGAAAAATGCGGACCGTTAGTACTGATTCAGCGATATGGTCTTGCACTCTGATTCACTTGCAAGGTGAGCTTGCAAATCTAAGAACGGCGATGATTTGGATAGCAGTAACGAAGTAGGTGTGGCGTTTCTTCTTATTATTGAACGCCTGATAGAAAGTAGTCAACGATGATTACAAGAGTAATCGATGTACCATTTGTGCCATTTTACTCATTGTCAGCGCAATGCATATTAATAGATGTAAACTTGTCTTTCATTGCAATAATAAATGTTGTAATAATAGATACTATAATAATAATTTAATAACGATAATAACTTCTGTAGCAATACTGTAATAATAATTTAATAATTGTAATACTTGCTGGGACAATACTGTAATGATAATTTAATAACTGTAATAATTGCTGTAATAATACTGTTGTAATGCTATAATAGTGGACACTGTAATAATAATTTTATTTACGCTTCTATTAATTCTGTATATTTAATTCCACTTAGAGATATAAGAAAAGTATGATTTTCTAATTACATATTGATTAATTAGGTGTGAGACCACTGAACTTCCTGCGTTAACTGAAAATACTTTTTCTAGAATTTCATGAAATAAATTTTGATATCATAAGCACAAATTGAGTCATTCACAAGTCATAATGATTAACTCCACTTTTTTTTTTTTTTAATTTTAGTGTCAAAGCACTCGATCGATGCTTAATTTTAATAATTAAGTTCGGAAAAGTTAACGAAGTTTCGTTATTTCATGAGCTCAATAGTTTTTATATTATAATTTTGTTATATACATTGTTACATTATATACGTATGTTTTACATGTATGATATATATTATATAAATAAAAATATTATAATACTTTCAAATATATTGTTAATTAGTAATTATTAATAAAGTTTTAAAAAATTTTATATATATTACATTCATATTTCTATAAAGCTACAATGTTTTGTAGCTATTACAAGTGCTATTAAATTGTTATTTTGCTGTTATGTTTAAATTTGATAAATTTGCGTGTACATTATAATTCGTATACATATACGTATACATATAGATATGTATTATATACGTGTATATTATATAAATAAAAATATTATTATAATAATTTTAAATATATTATTAGTCAGTAATTATTAATAAAGTTTTAAAAAATTTTATATGTATTACGTTCATATTTCTATAATACTGTAATTTCTTGTAGCTATTATGAATGCTATTAAATTGTTATTTTGCTGTTATGTTTAAATTTGGTAAATTTGCGTGTACGTTATAATTCGTGTTAAATTTGTTGAAAAATTATAATCGATCTGCTTCAACCATAAAATTAGTTGACCACTATGACAAATGTAGAAAAACCAGTAATATAATTTATTTGTTATTGAATTATGACAATTTTAATTATGTAATCCAATAACGAAATATTAATATATCTTATCAGATGCCAATACCGTTATACCAATATTTAGTGGACAAAATTTAGACGTATCAACCCTGGACTTCTTTACTATACGGTACTATTAGGAAAAAAATCTATTAGAAAAAGAAATGAAAATATTAGAAAAAATTACTCTTTGTCATATTTTCATAAATATAGAAAAAATTGATACTTATTACCTATTTCATTAATTTGTAATCATATGACATTTTCTATATACTCTTCCTGGAACATTTAGGTTATAAATAAACATACGAGTCATAGTAAATAATTAATATTAATTATAAATAAATGAAATATGCATAGAATATATAATACACGGTATTTATATATATAGTGTACTGAAAAATTATTCTTGTCAATTAAGATTTGTAACGTAATGTAATGTAATAGTATTATACGCATATATATAATACATACATATATGCTTATAAAGTACTAAAAATTCATATTATGTCCATTTTTATACGAACAATAAAATAATAATACAATTAGATACCTCAAAAATGCTAAACTAAGAAAGTGCTTGATGTAACTACTATTCAGATGCTAATAATTTAGAAAATGGAAAATGTATTGTCAACATAAGTATTAAATATAGGGAAATAATAAAATATAAAGATAGAATTTTTACATCGAAAGAAATTCAGATAAAAATTAAAAGTTGTATTATCTGTTTTTTTGAAACTTGTTTTCTAGAACTTAAATTTAAAAGAAAATAAAAAATATAGACAATATAAGCAACAATATAAACAATTCTAAATAAATATTAAGCAAAAATCGATCATAAAACTTGAATTGATCCTAGGCAGACAGTTTACAAATCAATCTTACACTAAAATAACATAATTATATTATATTTATTATAAGGCGATCATATACAATAACGAGTACAGTGCAAAATAATACATCATATTTGCCTCTCTTGAATTATTTTTCTAACATTTGATGTTTTCAATAATTATTATTAACAACAGCAACGTTGATATAATAATTCTAGCCATTTATATCGTAGCAATTAATGCTGAATCTAATGGTTAAGTACTTTTTATATCTTTATTGAGATTTCCACAAAACTGTGTGTATATATGTATGTAGGTGTACGTGCATGTGCGCACTGTGCATGCGCTGCTGGGGGTGGCGTCGCACGAATGCACGGACGCACGCATACGCGCGTGCGCTTTTTCATATGCATAAGAAATTCCAAAAATTCATCATGAAAATTACCGACATATTAGCAAAAATATGTTAGTACTCAAAAAATTATAATACTACATCAATTACGTTCTACACTAAAATAAATACCACGTTTCCAAACATAAACCATAATCTTAACCTACATGTAAATCTTTTATATACATAAACAAAAGTTTTCATACCTCGATTAAAAATTATACTTACGATATGATTCTAATTAAATTTCATAATTAAATTTATTACAGTTCGTCTTTGTTATTAAAGAAAACTCCACTTTCTGTCCACTGTATTTATACTTTAATATGCATACACGCAACTTTTGAAATATTTTATACGCGCATCTAATCAGAGATCCTTATTTCATACATTTAGAGTATCACAATCTACATGTTTTATCGCATCTCTGAATATCAACAATAATAACAAAACTATTATATAATATGAGGAAGATAAATTTGTCTGCACGTTATAGTTCTCCAAACACTGCACACGATATTCTATACGTATTTACATCTTTGTTTCTTAATTCGTTACCTGATTTCTTTTTGTTCCTTTTTTATTATTTATATAATTTAGTTTATATCCATATTGCTAATATATATGCACATGAAATCTGATTGTTTCGTCTTAATATACATTGACGTATTGTTTGTTTTTTTAAAATGGTTACAATAGCCATAAATAATAACAGTAGCAATGAACGATTATAGTAGCAATATAATATATACACATACAACGTATAAATATTATTTCATAAAATACTTTCCAAATAGTACAATGACTTAATTAGTTGGATACAAATTATATATATTTGCTAATTATTTTAATTACTTAAACCATTTGTCACTGAGAAGGCATTTTCTTAGAAACTTTTTAAGTTTCAACACGATAAGAGGTATTTTTAGGAGTTATAAAGAAAAGCTTACATAGTACTGTCACTTAAATGTGATAACATTAATACCATTTAACAAAAAATTAATGTTACTGATAAATACATAATACGTAATATTTACAAAAATAATTTTTTATCTCTAAAATTGCAACGAAAAATTTAATTAGGAAATCATAAATATAAATATACACATAAAACAGATTGTTCATAAAAAAACTATTCACTGATATAGAAATATTGTATTTAATTTAGTTGCCATTCTAAGTAATTTATTTCGATTATGTCGATTATTTCGTTATCGTTAATTTAACGATTTATTGCACTTATTTTAGACTCAAATAATATAATTAAATTATTTAAATAACATACTATCCTCATATCTTATTTTTTCAATTTTATTATAACATACTTATTATAAATTAAAAAGAATGCTTATAGATATCTTTTACAACTTTAAGGCTAAAACTTTTCTTCTTTTAAGATTTGTAAAAATCTTAGGAAATAAAAAAAATAAGGGAAGGAATTATTAACATGTGAAAACAATATTACATATTTCATTATCAGAATTGATAAGAAAACATGATTCACAAATATAATTGGAGCTAATTTTGCATGGCACAATAATCAAGGTTATTTCCTTGCGAATGTTACAAGCTTTATTAAATATTAAACACATTCGTACATGCATTCATATTTTTTTCGTTGCATCACATCTGCATATATTATGCATCATTACTTGTAAGAACATCAAATTTCTTTCAACTGCGTTTCAAAATATTACATTGCCCTTGCATATGTAGTTTGTATTATCAAGCTTCTCTTTGGTCGTCTCAGAAGACTTTGGTTACTTTATTCACAGATTTTATAATCACAAAAACTATTGTTAGTTTCTCTACATGAATTACTTCCAAAGAATAGCGTTTTTATGTACGAAAAAAACGCAGTAGAAAAACGTAAATAAGTAAAAAATAAGAATTCACCTTCTGATTTTTTAAAGAAAGTCCAATATTACGTCCTTAGCATTTCTTCTTACTGACTACTAGTGCTAAGAATATCAAGTACTATGGATTTGCATTTGTAAAAATAATTTTACAACAATTCCATCTCTATTAGTCATCTGCGTGGTTCAGACGCATATGCCGTAATAGTACTGTCTACGCAACCAGCTGCTAGAGTCACGCGATAAGGATGAAAACTTAGACAACTTACAGGACTAATACGAGTGGCCATAAATCCTTCATGAAATTTTATTGTATTTAAATGTTGACCCATTGTGTTATACACACTTATACAGTGATTTGTCGATCCACTGAAACATACATAAGTATAATATAAACAATTTTCAAATATTTAATATAATAAAGATATGTTAAACATACTCTAAACTCAAACAACTAAAGTCTCCATATTCCTTTTTCCATTAAAATATTTCGAATTTATCTTTTTCATACATAAAAAATGTTTTTAAACTGATCTACATAAATTTAAACTAAGACTTACCATGCAAAAACATCAGCCATTTCATGCGCTGCCAGTGCTGTAATACCTTGAGTTATTTGTACAGTGCTTACAGAAGAATTTTTTCTAAGATCAAATATTCTAATATCTCCCGAAGATGATCCAGTGAACAATTGTGGTGCAGATCTTTCACATTTTCTCAAAGATGTACCTAGCACCCATGCTGTATGCTCTCTCCAAATCATCACTCTTGATTCTAACGGAGGCAATCTTCTATCGAATAAACGAACTGAACCATCTCCACAGCCCACTGCCATCATCACACCTATGTGTAATTAAATAAAGTAATTAAATGCATAAATAATTAAAATAATTAGATAAAAGAACATTATATTATATCTTATACTTTTAAATTGATAGGAAATATAATATACAAAATTAAATATTCTTAATTCTCAATTCAAATGTCCAATATTTCATTTTACTATTTTTGTTACTATCAATCATAAAACATAATTTTTTATCTCATTGATTACAAACATTTAATTTAAAAAGGAAGTCATACACACACGCATACTATATTTATCTATACGATTATATACCGACAACATTTTACATGTAAAATCGATTTGTAAATAAGTAATTATAACTTTGTTTTTGAATGACGATAAAATTAATACAAAGTGTACAGATAACTAACCTACGCCGTCAACATCAATACATGTAGCACAGCAATCAGCACCTGTTGGTATATCTTGTTTTTTTAATTCAGTTTCCGCATCCCAAAGTCTAACAATACGAACATCGCCTGTTACAGCTAAAGTAAGAGATTTTTGCTCCCATTTAGTAACTAATCCAGCTGTTGCTACAAACAATTTTAATTAATATATACAGTTACAATATACATATTTTTGTTTTCAAATATATATATACTGGTCATGGCATACCGGTTGTGGTTTTTGTTGCAGGTTGTATATCAGCCATTGCTTGCCATGCTGTAAGTAAAACTGGATTACGATTTAACATATTACTGTAATTTTTCCATACTCTAACTGAACCATCATCAGATCCAACCATTAATAATGTTACATCGTGAGCATTGATAAACTCTAGTGCTGTAATACGTGACATTTTGTTTCCATGACTTGCACAATAAGTCAATTTTGCTCCAGTTTGACAGTCCCATACTCTATAAATAGATAATACTATTAAATAATATTCTATTTTATGTGGCAATAATAAAATTTAATCATGTTTAAATTCAAGTACCCAAAGAAATCTTTCAATGCTACAGCCAAATGCGGTTCAAAGGGATGAAATGTTAAAACTTCTGGAGAATGTGGACACCTTGTATGAAATACTTGGGATTCTACTCTACTTTGTACTGCACGTAATTGTTCTTCCCTTGCTTCACGTCTTTGTCTCTTATTTCTTAAGTACCTAAAAGTTTAAAATTGTCAACTATTTTTTTTTTTTCATTTTAAATATTAAAATTATTATATACATTCAAATTGCATTATAAATTCATACCGCCACTCTCTTTCATAATGAGCTCTGCTTTCCATATCATTCATTGATTCAGTTTCAGTTTCTAAACAAACAGGCTGAGCAAATTGAGCACAACTCCACTCCACAAACTCTGAAGATGTTAAGGGTGTTTTAATTCCAGCAACTTCATCTGCTTCTTCTGATATCTACAATGAAACAGTATTATACTAGCAATATATACAAATAAAATATTAAATTATTCTTCAATGATATATCAAGTAATTCTTACTGTATTAGGAATTGGTTTCCTTGAACGATTACCATGTGATGATATTCTCGATGAACGTAATAAATCTGTTCCAGAGTTTACTGTAGGCGGCGATTCTCCTTTGCTATTACTTTATTACATATAAATAAATTAAACATGATAATATAAGAATCATACATAATGATAAAACATTAACTGACCTTAAATATGTAGTACGATTTGATGGAGAAGGTGGGAGAGATAGTGATGAAGATATTTTTGTTTCAATTACTTCCTTAGGTGCAGAAGATTCTTTAACCTATAGTAAAAAAAGATTATATTATTCTATGAAACTGTAATATAAGTTAATGTTACCTTGTTCTTAAATTATTATCACCTGATTTCGTATGTGATTGGTAACCGTTTGAGACATAGTAGCAACTGCAGGATGAGGATCATTATCAAGACTACATAATCCATGCCATAATTTCATGTATACGCTACCATAGGAAAGACTTGGTAAATTTCCAAGAGAACTGTGTCCTACAAATAATAAAACACTAGTTGTAGTACTTTGTATTTAATATAGTAAAATATCTGGTCTTTACGATAATGTGCTTGTAAATAAGAAAATAGTGATATAGCATTAGCTATAAATTAAAAGTTACAAAATCTAAAAATGAAGGATGAACTATGTACGAACATGCAATGGAATTTCCAATCATTATTACCAAGTGACTCGCAAGGTTTCCTCACGAACTCCCAATTATTTCCTGGCACACGAATGAAACAATACAAGGAACTGTTATCGAAATTCCGGCAATGAAGCTAGTAACTCTAGCTAAAAACAACACGTTTCATTACTTACCTAAACTACTAATAGACGATGATGACGACACTCTTTTAATACGATCTTGACCAAATCCATCTGTACTGTCAGCACTATATGTGTTGTTTGGAGAAAGCATTTTTAACCTATCCCTAGAACTAATACGTCTCATTCCACTAAATGGTGATAATGTTTCCACTACTAGGTCTTTTCGACTATTTTCTTCAGCCAATGCCAAGGTCGCAAAGGAATTTTCAAAATGTAACACCATCCATTGAAGTGCTACTACCAATTCCTGTAAAATAATTTATATTTTTGCATATTAGAAATGTTAAATCTATAATCAAAGTTATATATTATTATATAATAAACTTACATACTTTTCTAACTAAAGGACACATATCATGAGACACAGTATTAATTAGTGTCATTGCTATGATTTGATCAATATTATTTGCATGTTCGCTTCGTGTTGTTACACTATTTATAAATGTTCCCAAAGCATAAACACTAGCTGCTCGAACCTATATAATTTTATTTCTTCTTTAAGTATATTATCATTATGTATAAAGATTAATATATTAAATAAATAAACAATACATATTATATACCTCAGGAACTGGATCTTGTAATAACGTAAATAGTTTCTCATGAGCAATATCTCTGACTCCACACCACCTTGCTTTGTCATAATTATGCCAAAGTCTTGCAAGACATAAACACAGCCACTGTCTTAATAAAGCATTCGAATCTCCAAGTTGTTCCAAACAAATCGAAACAAGACTACCATGATTTGCAGCTATTTGACCCGGACGATAGTCATTTACAATGCTAGCCAAAACAAATGCTGCTAATGTTCTATGTTCACTCTAAAATAGAATAAGCTTACATGAAAGACCTAAATTTGGAAAATTTGTCAATATATTAAATTATATATAGTAATACTGGTATAGAAGTATCCTGAAGAACAGATAAAAAATATTTGTGCCCACCATCTCGTACCAGATCTGCTTGACAAGTCTGAAGTATAATAAACAATTTAAAAAAGATCTAAGATATAAATTCAAATATTTTTAAACTTCTAATATTAAAACTTACACTATCAACTGCAAGAATTTTTGCCCAAATAAATACAAGTAATGGACGTAGTTCTCTGGCATTACTTTGAAGTAACTTTAAAACATATGGAAAAATGCCTACACTAAGAGCCAAGTTCACTGCCCATGGACCAAGATCAAGAAAACGTCCTAATAATTCCAATGCCCTTAGTCTATGAACTTGACTTAATAATACTTGTAGTACTATTGGCAGTTGTTCTGGAGGATTACGACTTTTAGAGCCTAGTGTAAGCCATACTTGAAAAGCTGTTAGTTGCTCTTCGAAAAATGGCGAATGCACAAATTGATCTTCATTTTCAAGGATAGATGGTAATTGTGCTAAACAGAGATCAAGTGCCAAATCCCATGCTTGCCACATAGGATGCTAAATCAATGGCAAATAAATATATATAGATAAATATATATAGATATATATGTACATTAAAAACATCTCTCTTGGACAAATATTAAAATTATAATTTTTTTTTGTTATAAAATATAATTTATAGTTTTAAAATTTATTTACCTGATAAGTAGGTGGTAATTTTGGACAAGAAACTGGAGTACAATCATATGAACGAAGTATTCTTTCAGCAAGTAAGAAATTTCTAAATAAGCTAGCAACTAATAAATCTTGTCTGAACAATCTTTGAAATAAATCTATAAACCAAATATATTAAATGTTTAAAGTTGTACAATCTAGAGATAATTATACTAAACAAATTTACCTCTTGGCAATGTGTTCCACGCTATTGTGTCAGTAATTGCTGTAAAAATCCAATTAAGTTCTCCTAACATTGTTCTTCTATCAGTCAATTGTCCTGGAATTCTAAAATAAATTTATTACGATTTTAGCTTATTTTATAAAAAGGAAAAAATACTGTACATATGAATACTATAAATATTTAAAATATTCTTACTTATCAATTAAATCTAATGATATTTTTGGTACCAATTTAGATGTATTTTGCATTACAAACCTGTATAAAAAATACATGTTTAAATATTATAAAAAATATAATATATCTTCAATAAATCATATTTTTATCTTACCACCGCAATGCAATTTTTATTGGAGTTGTAAGACATGATGTAAATATATCTGCAGGTAAATCTGGATTCATAGGTAAAATCTGCTTAGCTGCACATGCTGCCAATTGAATACAATTTTTATAGGATGGTGCTGTAGCACCTGCAACACCAGTTGCACGATTCTGCTGAACTGCCTGTTTTTCCATCTATAATGTAACATTCTCAATATGTTTATACAAAACAATTTTTAATTAAAACTTTTTTAAAATATACCTCATATTCTTTCTCATGCTGTTCTGCAAATTGTTGAAAAGACTCTACAATAATACCTGCATTGGAACAGTCATATACATAGATGCTAGGTGCACCCATCCATGTCTGCAAATCATATACAGACAAAGGAATGTATTGTGTATATGTCTGCAATAGTGATTTAAGATTAAAAACATATATCAACCTATTATTTATAATAATGTTTAACTTTACTAACCCTATTAAATACCCATATTTCACCATTACTAGTTGGCTTAGGAACACCATGACCATTATAATGAAATAAAACTCTTTCTTCTTTTGCATTTCGTCTTAAAGACGTACATAATTTTTTAACCTCTTCAACAGTTGGATCTAAACTTTGTTTGTAACGAGCTCTTGGTTGCCAGCGTTCATATTGTTTTTGTAAATTAGAACCTATAGTTTCTAAAGCTTTTTGTGGGCTTACTGACAAAGGATCTATAAAATTAAAAAACATACAATTTTGTTGACTTTAATTCTAATTGATTAATTTTTCAATTAGAATTATGTTATCTGAGCTAAATAATTAAAAATAATATAATATTTTGTATTAGAATTCTTTTGCTTAAAAATCACAATGAACAATTTTAACAACTCTTATTTACATTTTTATAAAATTATAAAATCATTTTTCACAATCGCGACATTACATAATACAAAATATAAAAAAATATTTAAAATGTTAAATAAAAAACTAAAGAAGGATATGTACAATATTAAAATTAATAATGAATCTAACGCCACCTAGGCTGTTATTTACTAAAATGGCATTCATTTATGAACTGCTGTCATGCACATGCATAACCTCAAAAAGCATTACATAATGGTAATGGCAGCGGGGAATTGTGGGGATGTAAATAAACTAGAATAAATACCGATCCAACACTCGAGACGTGCGCACGGTTGCGTTTTGACAATGTCCGGTGGATCAACGCCAACATTTAAACATAAAACTAGAGCTACGCTCACAGTTTTCATCTGAAAAATATAAATTTAAAAAATTATTGTTTAGATTCAAGTACGTAATTTTTTAGCGTGTATGAGTTGTTAAGGAGTAAAGAAAAAAATCAACAAACCCGTTCTTTCATCCTCCATGTCTGTGTAATACAGCTTATACCTTCAATTGTTGCAGTATGCCGTGGTTTGCAAAATGCAAGCTGCATTTTCCAATCATCTTCCTCCGTCGATTTCAAATTCTCTTCCTCGTGGCATGGCTTTGAGGCAATTACAGACATTGTAAACCCGTGACTCGGGAAAAGTTTATATTATACTTTTTCGAGAGACACGTTTCGGTGATTAAAAATCTTAAATCGATATTACATAAACATGGATTGAAACTATGAACTGACAATGTTCAATAAACGACAAAAGCACAAACGTCTTTTAACAACGCACAATTTCGTAAGTTTACTTCATCGGCCGCCATCTTACATCCCTAACGATATTACCAATGAACTCTCACGAACGCGCAGATTTTTTAGTTACAATAATCATGTGCAGATGGTGCCACCTGTTACCCACATTAGACTTTAACTTTTTTTCGTTTGTATATATTATAAGTAAAAGAATATATCACATGTATAACAATTGTGTATAATATATATAGTATATAATAGATAGATAATAACAACTATAACTTGTACAAGAACATCTTTATTTATTCAATACTATTTAGTAGGTCACTTTATAATTAAATCATTGAAATCACATTCTAACTTACCCATTTTCGTAAATAGTTTTAACTAAATACTTTATTTTAAATATTTTAACCATCTAATTGAATTTAATACTATATACGAATGTATAAATTGTATATATATGCGTATAACACATACACATACAGAAAAATCGCATTACAAGATATATTATTTAAATATGTATTATTTTTTCTTATTTGCCAAATTTTTTAAATTGTAATCTACATGCTTATATAATTATGTGCTTACCAATATTTTTGTTGTAATATAAGAGTTATGTAGTACATGAATCCAATAACACGAAATTAAACACATTAAAAGTAGAGACATGTGTTTTATAAGATTTCACAATATTAGAATTCTAAAAAAAAAATATTAAAAACTAATGTTACAAACTTACTTTTGCAAAACATCAAAAGCAATATTTCATTCCATACTATGTTCACAGCCTATATATAAAATCTTTATTTATTCTATATACAATTTTAATTTTATTTGTAAATTACTTGGAATGAATAAACTCACATTATTAGTAATATAGTATTAATAATTTTCTGATTAAGTTATTTGATACTTAAAAATGTCGTAGAATATGATTTTGAAATCCTCATAATATTCCAGTTTGTTTAATTTCTTTTCATTTTTTTAATTTTCCATAGCCTCTCATTTTAGTATTTAATAATTCGATTTTTTTTTTTTTTCATTTAAAACATCACTGAAGATTTTGAGAATTACTAAGAGGCTTGTACCCCTGAAATTTACAAAATTTGTATTACTTTATAATATTAAAAGTAATTTATGTGAAAGTACAAATAAGTGTAACAGAAAGCATATACACAAAAAAATAAGAAATATACTTGAGGTAGTAATGGTAATGCAGGAGTAATTTATCAATGAAAATAACAGGAATACAGTAATATTTCAAAACTAACAGCACCATTCAAATAAAAAAGGATACTTACAAATGGACAATGCCAAAATATTTTAACTGACATTAGCAAAATACAAGTGCAATGAAAAATGTAACTTAATACAAGAATAATGCTCCTAGTAAATATCATATAGAGTTTCCAATTTTATTTTTCATGCTAATAACGAACTTTTACACAATTAGTAAGATCTTATTAATAAAAATGAACACAAACATGACTTTAAATAGAATATTTTATATTTAATAAGAATGTATATTATTATCAAAATCAAATCTTATTCAACATAAAATAATTTGATTAAGCTACATTTGAATTCATTCTTATTATAAAAATCTTCTCACTAATATGAAATAAAAATTTTATAAAAGTTTAATTTTTAATAGGACTGCCTTTCTCTACCCGACAGTCATTCTGTGTCAAGGATTAATGAAGATAATTCGCATGATTTTATCAAAATACTAATATACATCGCACATTAGTACATATTAATATTATAATGCAATGTATGATTAAGACTGTCATTGGCAATCAAAAAGTATGTATTTTGTACAATCTGTACTTGTTAGTGATTCATGCTGCCATAATAGGGCTGGCGTACACTTATCCGTTTGCATCCTGGTCTTATGGCGTTATTAATTGAATCTCGTAACCGTTCGGTGAATGTTTTGTACTCCATTTCTGGATTATTCTGACCGAAGTCAAAATCTGCGACCTCCACTGTGAATCTTGCTCTACTTTGTATATAATATGCAATACCAAAAATAATGAGTACCACAGCAGCAAGTGAGCAAGAAACAGGTAACACAATTACTGATAATTGCGGCTTTGTTGTCACTATAAAATATAATTAAAGTTGTAGTCAAAGTAATTAATTTTAATTTTATGATAAATCGAAATTTGTATTGTTTGTATTATTATTGTTGTTATTGTAATTATTATTATTATTATTATTATTATTATTATTATTATTATTATTATTATTATTAAATTATTATTATTATTATTATTAGTATTAAGACATATACCTTTGTAAATATTTATTGTCAAAGGATAGATTTGTTTACTGACATCATTATTTAATATAATCAATATTGTATATACACTAGGTTCCAAGAAATAATGGATGATGGAAAAATTACAAGAATAAAGATTAATTCCACTACTGCATGTTTCATTTCCAGTAATGTTATATTTTCCTCTATGAAAATAAAGGCACTTATCAAACGGTCCAGAACCTTTACATGTTACATTAAGAGATAACATATCCCATGGTTGAATCCAATTCGTTCCCTCCACTGTTATATTCATTATAGGTGCTACAATTTTTATACACATACATTATTATAATTTATATTATAATATACATTACTTCATATGTAGTCATATAATATAACAATTACCACGAACATCGATCTTTTTAGTAAAGTGCCCATATGTCTTATTAGGATCTGGAGGAATTATTGAAGAACAGATCCAAGGTAAAGAAATATTATTTACACTGGAAATGCTACTATTTGTTGCATTATTTAGTGATACTGGTGTTACCATAGGCATAGTGTTACTAGATACAGTAGTAGTCACCACTTCTTCCATTGTAATATTTGATATTGTAACATTTGATATAGATGTATTAGAAGGAATAGTTGTCATTACTGGTAAAGTAGTTGTTGGAGGTAAAGTTGTTGGTGGATCATATGAGGCAACTACTAAAGTTTCTAACATATGTGATGCATCAGGATTTGTAAAATTATAGAGAAAGTTTAAATCATTTGTTTGACCAAAATATTTGCAATCTATAAACCAATAAATGGATACTGTTGTAGCTTTCATCAAATAATCCATATCTCCTTTCCTTATATTTAACGTCACATTTGCTTCAGATGCTGATGAGACATATGATGTATCCATTGATGTTTTGTTAGGTTGTATAACTTTAATATCTCCATTAAGAAATTCTATAAATAGTAGATATTAAGTTAATATACAATAGTTAAATAGTTAATATAAAGTGATATTAAAAAAGTCTTAACTTACGAGTAACATAAAATTTAGTACGAGCACTAGTAATATCTGACCACCAAATTGGATTTTCTTCAAAAACTATTATTTCTACTTCATATATTCCAACTGTATAATTATTGTGTGCAATATTTAAACTCCAGTATGTTGTTGTATTTGATGTTGCTCCTGTCTATGGAAGATCAAAATTATATATAAAAGATTAATATGTAATGTTTGATATATTATAAAAACATCTTTTTATAATTATATTGACACTATTTATTAACATTAACATTGGAATATAAAAATCATTTTATCATGTAATAATAAGAACCTTTATAAAAAAAAAAAATAGCATATTATAACAAGTATAAGTATTCAATATAAACACTATAATAAAAAGTCTTTGGACTATTAAATTTATGCAATATTTCATTATAAGAATATACACTTTGATGAAACTTTTTTCATATAGAAAAAAACTATACTCTTTGTATCTTAGAAGTTACTTAAAAATTGGTAATTAATTTCAATAAATAATTGGATAAAAAGGAGCTAACCTCATACACATGAGAATCTAATGCATTATCACTCCATTTATATTTAAATATTCCTGATGGCCTTTCACCATTGGCAAAGAGATCAGCTTTAAATATAATAGTTCCACCTAATACTACAGGGCCATCATGTGACAGTGTAATATTATATGTGACAGCATTGACTGCAATACAAAGAAGCTAATAAAATATTTGAAACTTATCAAAAACTAAGATATCAGTAATAGATGTAACTACAAAACTGAAAAATTATAACAGAAAATAAAATACATATAGTGAAATTACCTTGACAAATAGACAAAATGTACCAAATGAGACCCCAAGAAAAGTGCACTATCTGCATTCTGTATGTTAAAAAAAGGTCACATTTATTTGTGAAAACATGCACACTTCGTAAATTTGTTTTTAATCGATCTACAATTAAATACGTATCATGTCTTCAACTACAACACCATTTTAGTACTAATGATTGCCAACTGTATAATATTATACCAATTTTTTGACAATATATTACATTTATTACAAAAAATAAAAACAAAAAATTAAAAGCTATTGAAAAATCTTTTTATATTTTATTTCATTCCTTTTATTATGCTATAATTGTAATCAAAACTACAATTCCATTTTTAACTAAGTTCTCTAGATTAATTAACTAGTATTGCTTAGAGTGCATCTTTGAGATATAAAAATGAAAAAAATGTGTTCGTATATTATAAAAAATCTTTGAATTCTTCCTCAGTTTATTATATATGAAATGTTTGTATAGAAATTATAATTTAGTTTTCTAATTGACCGGAAGTCATAATGTATATACAAAAAATTAATTTGCATTTTAATGCTATCTAATCATATTTCTTTCATCTAAAATTCAATACAAAAATTATGTATAAAATTCGGTAAAAATACTGAAGGATTTAATTAATTAAAAAAAACAGTTGTCTTCCAAAATCAATTTCATAATTTTAAATAATTAAAATATTTATTAGCCTTTTCATGACATTTTAAAATAGTAAATATGATGTTCAAAAACATTCGTTTAAAAAATTTAATTAACATTTATAATAATAAATTTATTTTAAATTGTAGTACAATACATAAAATTTTTAAGTCTTTTCTTATACAAAACTTACGTGCCATTTCTATGTCTTGTGAAAATAATTTTATCGAAAAACAGTTACAAGATATTTTTAAATTTAGAAATAGTAATGTTAGTAATTGGATTATTGAGGTTAGTAACACAAATTATTATTTATTATTTTGTACATGTTATTTAATCTAAAGTAATAAAGAATAGTTGAGAAATAAACAGCAAAGATATCTTGAAAATATATTAGTGAATATTTTAAAATTATACTTTAAATATGTTAGAATTTTTGCATGTTTAAAAATTATTTTTACTATTTGAGAATAATTATTAACAAAAACAAAACTAAAATAAATGAAAATTATTTGCCTTACATCCAAATATAATCAATGTAAATATAAATTATAATACACAGAGTGCAATATATGTAACTTATAATAATAAAAGTATTTGTAATTTAAAAATTACGTTTATTTTTCAATATAATGTATTAATTTAAACCTTTTATGAAATTATTTATATCAAATATTTACCATTACTTATAATATATTTGATGAGATTATTATTCATGTAATATATTTTATTGTATTTTGATACACAAAAATTACATTCACAGGTAATATTATTTAATAAATTAAAAGAAGCATTTTATACAAAAATATATAAATACGAATGTTATAATTTATTATAATCAATATAGCAAGCAATAATGTGTGTATTAATTAATGTATTATAATAGTATTGATATATATATGTATTAATTAACAAATTTAAATGTTACATACAATTTTAATAGAATTACTATGTAATATAGTAAAATTGCAAATTTATTTTAGGGCAAAGCTCGTATTTTATGTAACGTATACCAAGAAAGTACTAAAATAGACAAGGAACAAATTTTATATACATTAGCATTTAAATATGGTATTCAACATATTGCTGTATATAATGTTATAGAGAAATTTATGACTACAAAGGTTTGTATATTACTAAGTTTTATAATTTAGGTATATAAAGTATATGAACAAGATATACTTTTAATAATAATTCAATTTTTATTAATTGTATTAAGTACTAAATTGTTATTAATTTTAATATTATGAAAAATTTAAGTTCTATTTTTTTCCTTTATTTTAGTCTGATAATGACAGACGTACGATTTCTTATGAACGATATCTAAAAAATGTTCTAACACCAGATTACCAATGGTTATTTATCATAATTGGAAGACTTGAAAATGGTGTAAAATTTCTGGTTGATTTGAGGACAGATATATTAGTAAGCAATTTGATAGGACTAAGTTTAATTTTAATGATAATATTAATATTTAAATATTTAAATATTTGAAAGGTTATTACTTTTCAAAGATTTGTGACAAAATATTTAAACATTAAATTATATATAAATAGAATACATTATTTGTCTTTACACAAATATTTTTATTAGGAATTAATACTAAAAATTGAAGATACTAATGATAATATTGCAATGCAGCAATTGAATGTTATTCTACAAGATTTATTATTACTGTGGTTTTCAGTAGGATTTCTACATTTAGAAAGAATAACATGGCAGAGTTCATGTGATATTTTACAAAAGGTATATATTTATAGATTTTTTTGTATAATTACTTTTTAAAAATAAAATGACTAGTAAATAATAATATAAAATATTTTATATTGTTTGTTAATTGAAAGTAATAAGATTTCAGATTATGAAGCAATACATCCTATAAAAAATTGGTTAGATTTGAAGCAAAGAGTTGGGCCATATAGAAGATGTTACATATTTACTCATCCATCTATGCCAAGAGAACCTCTTGTTGTATTACATACAGCATTATGTGACATTATACCAGGTATACTCCCATAATAAACAACATAGTATGATATAGAACAAACATATCATAAATATTATCCAGTAACATAAAATATATTGTAAATATACAGATAGTGTAAAAGGTATTGAAGAAGCAAAGGTCAGAATTCTTGGTAATTCAAAAAAGGAAATAACATTTTTAGAAGAAGACAGACATAAAATAAAGACTGCAATATTTTATTCAATAACTAGCACACAAAAAGGATTAAAAGTATGTACATAGTAATGTTTATTTACGGAACATATAAATAAAAGCTATGACTACTCTGTTTTTTAGGGTATTGAACTTGGTAACTATTTGATAAAAGAAGTAGCAAATGAGGTAATAACAGAATTTCCTATGGTTCACAAATTGTCCACCTTATCACCAATTCCAAATTTTAGAACTTGGCTTTTAGAAAAAATAAAACAAGGTAATTATAATTCATTTAAGACAGTTATAAAACTTATTAATATCAATATCAATATCAATATATATATATAATTAAAAAATAATCAGAACACTATATCTTAATACAAATTTCTTTTAGATATACAAAATATTTTTACAAATGAAGAATATAAATCTGTACAAAAGGTATTAAAGGAAGAAAATGTTGCTGTTGGTTTAAAAAAAATGTTCAGTAATTCATTATGGACACAGAATGTTGAAATATGCCATGTTTTAAAAAAGCCATTGCTTCGAGCATGTGCTTGGTATTTATATAAAGAAAAGAGACGAAATTATGCTTTAAATAATGTTGGTATGTTGATTGTTATAAAATAAATTTTAAAAAGATAGATATAAACTTAATGTTTTTTGATTGTAGCAAATTTTCATCTTCGTAATGGAGCTGTTATGTGGAGAATAAATTGGTTGGCTGATCCTTCACCACGTGGTGCTGCAAATAGCTGTGGAATTATGGTAAACTATAGGTAATTTAATCTGTAATTAAAATAAAATTTAATTTATTTAATATATTTTATATTTAATTAAATATTTTTTTTAACAGATACTACCTAAATGAATGCGAAAAACACAGTCAAAATTACATTGAAAACTACTTTATAAACGCTTCTGAAGATATAATTAATTTTTCTATACAACACAAAAAATTATAAGATAAATTTCACAATTGCAAAAATTTGTATAATTTTTTTCTAAGATTATTTTTTATGGGAACTATACAAATAGTAAGGTTATATAACATAGGAAAATGTATTTTAAACAACGGTACAATTATAAGTTAGAAATGGAATTGAGTCATATGTAATGAATTTTAATAAATTTAATATTAGTGGTATTCGTTTATTCAACATAAAATTCAAAAGAATAAAGTTCTTCCCGAATTAGCAGTTTGAAGTTTTCATGACTTAGTGTTGTATAATTATTAAAATTAATGCTTTTAGAAATAAGTTGTGTTCTTTTAGGAAAAGTATCGTGATGTTTCATACAAATATTATAGTTACTGTTATCAGAGATTGAATGACTAGCCAAACACATTACTGTGCTCACAAAATATTAAAATATTTCTTTAAAAAATTATAACTTATATTTATAAGTCTTAATTTAGATAATGGTGTTCTTAAAATAGTAAAATTGGCTAAGTTTAAGAAAAGTATATAGATCTACTTTAATCATGTTTTACAACATATGATATTGCTAAAAAATTTAGAAATAAAATACATTTAAACTTAAAAAGTTCATTTATTAGTATCTCACTTTTGTAGTTTCCGTTTTATGCGTTTTAAACAAATTTTATTTTACATTTCTAAATTTTCGAATGATATATACAATAAGGATAAGGTTATTGTGTAATTAAATTTAATTAAAATTAAAACCTGTCGAAAACAATTTAAGTTACTTAGAAATTTTGTAAATTGTGATTTTAGACGAAGATATTTGTCATATTACTTACAATTTTGAATTAAATAGTTTTTATATGTTTACATAGTATATCTCACAATTTTTAACAAATCATAAAAACAAATTAATTTGTAACATCTTACAAAGTATAAATTTGCTTTCTGAAAAAAATAATTCATTTACATCTCTAAATGATGATATAAGTATAAAATAAATGACTATGTAGGTACAGAATTTATAGACATATTGCATTTTGAGCTGCCTAAATATAAAAATTTTGTTGAATAATGTAATAACTGTTTGTTATGTTTATTATATACATTGCCAAAATACTAATGATTACTATAATATCATCAAAAAGTACATCATTCTATATATAAGCACCTAAATATTTAAAATATATGGTATTGTATATCAAAATCGTTAATATCAAATAGATTAGACTCACTTCCATTTCTAATTAAGTCAGTAATTAAAGAACTTCATTTCTGTACTCTTCAAATTTTATATTTTTATTAAAGATTATTAAATTTGTTCATTTATACAATAGCTGTTTCCTGTCCAGCTTAGAGACAGTACAATGGTCTGCAAGCAGATCTGTAATAAACATAAATTGTTGGTAAAAATATTTATATATATATTTTTTTTTTATAAAAGCAATAATTTAAAAAAAAAGAAAAAAATATATTTTTGTAGATACCTGTAGTCAAGGCTGGGTTTGGTGAAAGTTTGTGGGAAGATGAGGTCTACTTTCTAGTTTTGTATAATCCAAATGAAATTCTTTCGCTACTTTTCTCCAACTTTGCGCATCAAAATAATAATAAGTACCACGTTCATATGTTGATGTTTTTTCTACAAGTCCCAATCCCGGTGCTTGTGTTATCCAAACTTTTTCTTCCATATGATACCGCCACTCTCTACTGTACCTTTATGAATCAGAAAGAATTATATAGATTATTAAATGTTTAGTAGAAGAAAATATTAATAAATTTTAACATAAAAGATATTTACAATTCTGCTGCTGCTGCTAATTGCAACACATCTCCAACATTTGTATAAAACATATAAAATAGTAGATCATCCTTGTATCGATTTAGCTTAACTGGTGCTAGCTTATCTCTAAAACAAACATAATACAAGTTTAATTACTTCAATGAATCATTCTTATAAAATCAGCATAATAAAATAAGGCACCTGATGGTGGCATTAATAAGGTATTCTGGTGGTACATGAAAATCGATATCCTGAGGTCGACATGGTGTTTCTGCCCAAGGCCCACCAAAATTTTGATAAAGACTTTCTGGTGAATTTAGATTTAATCCTAATGCAGTTAAATCTTGACCTAATGCCAAAGATACTAGATTTGGATCTGTTTCAGCTGCCCTAATAAATGTCAATAACCCGACTATTCCAAACTGATCCTTTACCATACTGGCTGGTATATTAGTCACTTTGCCTTAAAAATGTAATAATAGATAGTTATATACCATAAAGAATAAACAAAAATAATAAATAGTAAAATACTATAACACAATAATATTAAATAAATCAAATTATTCTATTCATTATAAAAACAGTTATATTGAATACAATATTATAATAATCAATACCATCGGGAGATGTTTGTATGCCTCTTTTAGATGATTGAGACTTTTCAGATCCAGGTGCTCTATTCGCCTGCAATACATCTTGTCCAATTTCAGGACCAAGTCCCACAGGTATGTTTTTATCTCCAGAAACACTTCCACCTGGTGATGGCCCTTCTCTATTTTGTGTTCCTGGTAATGCTGGGAAATCCTCAGAACTCATTGTAAACTCGCTTGATTCAGACGTTGGTTGTTTTACCATTCCAACTATAATTATTATAAATATCCATGTAAACATTATAGTTATTAAATTTTTATACATAAAAATTGTGTAATACTGATTAAAATAATCATACTTTATTTAAAAAATTGACTTTATAATACAAACCATAAGGTTGTTTCCCTGGCATAGGACTAGGTTGTGGCATAGAATCACCCTGTCCTCTATTTGTTAATGAAGGAAACTCAGATAGATCCAACAATGGAGGAGTACTTGTATCTCCACCTCCTCCACTGCCAAAAACAGAGTGAAAATTATTGATTTGAGATCCGTAATTACGACTTTGAGGTATTCCAAATGTGCCCATGCTACCCATTGGATTTGAGGTTCTATAAATTTTTATTAATATTTTCATTGTTTTCATAAGTATTACCATACAACAGACATACAACAAAATATACAATATTATAACAAAAAATACTATAACATTAATATTATAACAAAAAACAGAAAATTCTAACTACGTGGAATGGGAAAACTAACCCAAGAGCAGGCATTGTACGTCTATCTGTAAAAGCTCTCTGCCCAAACAGTCCTCTGCTGCTCATAGGAGAGAGCTGTTGCTGTTGAGGTTGATGACTATTTTGTCCACCTCCTGCTCCTGATGCTCCAGGGTAAACGTTAGTAACTACTACCGCAGAGTTAGCTGAACTGGAAGTGCTTGCAGATGAGCCTGAGAACATGCCCGAGGTAGGTGTGACATGACCCGTAAGGGTCGATGAATTTAAGCCCCCCCCACCACCTGTGCGCGATGTAAGGCTTGCGTTCGCAATACTGCGTGGTGGTTGCTCAAAGTTCAGGTTAGCCATAGCCTGGTGGCTCCACTACAAAGTACCTGCTAGGGCACACCAACACACTTTTATGTCAATTACCACAATCACTTGTTTTCTATTGCATCACTTGTAAGTTGTTCTATTTCATGGAACTGAAGAAAATCCATGACAATAACTCCTAGTAGCAACCTGTAATGATGAGATAAAAACAAAAACTTTATGATAGAAATAATACATTATTAATTACTATTAAAAACTGTTTAATTTCAGTTGTATTTATTTAATTTTTACCTCTTTATCACAGCACCATGGCAATGGTCATATCAAAATCGAAGACAGGAAATGAGAATGGACCTATTGGCAAGTGAAGAATTTATTTTCATGAAGATGCTATCTAAGCATTACTCCAAAATATTTACATATGCATATAAGTTATATTCTTATATATAAAATATTTGTTGTATTCTTAATTTACTTATATAAATAGCTAATTGTATATTATAGTACAATATACTATAAAAGAAAATTATATTATTTTTTAATTTTTATTTAAACATTGCAATAAATTTTTACATTTTATAAACAAGTTATTTTTCTAATAAAAAATACTTTTATAAAGATTAATTCTGTAAAAATCTACTTATTTATTAAAAACTAAAATATAAAGATTTTAAATAACATGATGTTTATGTTGTATAAAACTTGTTATAAATAACATGATTTTTATATCATATAATATATGATATTCTAAAACTTACATTTGCTTAGCCATACATATTTTATAAATACTTACAAATTAATTTGAATATTATTTTTAAATATTTTTATATTTTTACGTCTATAACGGTGGAAAATTAATACAATATTAAACTACTAATACTGGCAATAACTTGTTACTTCAATCGCTACAAAAAATAACAATAACATAACGAAAATAGTTAGGTAACTTTTCTCTTAGATATTTTGTTAGTGCCTTAAAATTACAACCACTATTACACTACACATGTAACTTACGAATTTTGGAAAAACACTGAACGAAGGGTTGGTGATTTTGACATTGTAAAGATAGAAATCAGAACGAGCACAAAGAAAGCAAAGGTTATAACATCTATATAATCAAAATATTGAAGAAAAAATAGACTAAATTTAATTACCTATATTATTGAATCCGTTGTTAAGTTAGTGCACGAAAAAATCCATCAAATTCATAATAAACAAAGTAAATGAACGTAAAAAAAACACAAAAACGTCGATGTTGACTTGGAATGAATACGATAGGGAAAACGTTGTTTTCAATTATTAGTATTTCATCTAGAAAAAAGATTTTTCCATAAACTGTTCCAATAGATCAAACTGTTATACACATTACAATATTCTTAACAAATAGACGTCTGTTTTGTCACTCAGTTTCACAAACTTAAACAACACTAGAGACACGAATTTCTGCCATTATAACCATTTCTACGATGATATTCAAATTCAATACTAAAATAATTACTATAGAAATTAAAAACTAAATGTAATTCTAACATTTGTTAAAAATATTACATATTTAATTGCATTACTAGGAATATATTCATATTATGTAATATATTTTAATAAGCAGTCAAATTTTAATCTTGAATATGACTATCGAAATGTTTATCATGGTCCCTAGAACATTGCTTTAAATATGATTACTATCTTAAATAGAATAGTATAAAATAAAATTTAAACTTGTTAATTACTAAATACATTGAAACAATATTGCAGCTATTCTTCTTTATATTTAAATCATTTTTCTGTAGAAAGTATTGGTTATAATGAAATATATATAATACTCAATACGAAAAATCTAAGATTTCAATATGACATCCAATCCATTGTTTGAAATCATAGGGATTATTATCCTATAAGACTATAATTAAATGAATGTTACAATTTATAATTAACAAAATATATGAAATATTCAGTAAATAATATTTTACGCTATTTTCACAATAGAGATAATAGTGTTATTTACGTCTGATAGTTATATGTATGACATTTGTTGAGAAATAAAACTTTCTAAAAAATTGTATTAAAATATTAGATTTTATTTGCATAAAAGTAATGATTCTACCTTCATTATTTTTTATAAATTTTTTGCAAAAGGATATAAAATTATATTTTGAATGGAAAGTATTGTTAAAATTTTACATAAATTTGTTTCTTCTTTTAAACATATATTTAAAAAATATATATGTATAAAACATTAAATTCCCTTTAAAATTATTTGTTTTATATTATATGTATTGCTTTATTTTAATATTGTATATTATTATTTTGGTTACATTATAAAAAATAATATTATTTCACTTTTTATATGCTTTTTATTTATCTTAAATTAATTAAAACATTTTGATTAATTTTACAATAGAAGATACTTTTGATTTATTACTAAAAGCACTATTTTAGTAAAGTTCTGTATTTTAAACTTGCGATGTATAAAAACTTTGATTACTCAATTTAATTATAAAAGAAAAATCTAACAAGCTTCTTTTTAAATTTAAGATAAACCAATATATAAATCTCTGAAATACTTACTTCTTCTTTTATTATTTCAACAAAATATAGACTTCGTTAGTATTGAGAATGTACTATTCAACGTTATTAAAAGCGCATGGTTCATGGCTAAGTAAAAGTTAAGTTTTGTGATAGCGTTTTATAAATATTTTGTACATAAGTAGGATTAAACGACGGCGTTCTAAATAAATCATTTATAAAACTAGTAATAAATTAAAAAAATATTTATTGTGAAAAGTGGATACGGAAGATAAAAATTAGTGTAATAAAGTGAGAAATGGCATTAATTAGAAGAGCAACTCATGCTGGTAGTTGGTATGCAGGTTCTGGTAAGTAGTATTTAAATTATATTTATAATTTATTTAGTTTTAATAATGGTTATTTATAATTTTATAGTAGTTACCTATTATATTTTATTTTCTCTTGTATACACACATAATTGTATATTCTATGGCAACAACATATGTTGACAAATAATAACAAATTTGTATATCTAAAATTCGATATTTTTTAACATAATCTAATAGTGTTTAAATTAATCATTTGATTTAATTGTTACGTCTGTTATTGATAATTATTTCAATTTTGCCAAGATTTTTACATTTCGAGTATTTTGTAAAATAATATGTAATCAGTTGTATTTTAATAAATCACGATTACGAAAGCTATAATTTATTTTTAAATAAGATATTTATTTATTGCACTTGCAATAAACTTATACATAAAAATTAACCAAAATTAAGAAATTTTAATCTTGAAACAAATTAAATTTATATAATATAAGTATGATCAATTTTATATAAATAAATAAATCTACACACACACACACAAATATATTCTCTCCTTTTGTTTTATATGCTATTGAATAATAAATGTATTTTTAAATAATTTCAAGTGTTCAGAGTCTTAATATTTTAAATGCCATTAATTTACATGTATATTTAGAATTTTACATGTTTCATTAATACTATTAATTAATAGCCTATAATATTAACAATTATTGATTGAAGTTAAATGATTTAATTATATTACTACAAAATTATATTCCTATTTTTTTTGTTATTTGTTTATTATATTTAAACCATATTATACAATTTGTTGGATATTATATATTGAAAATGTGACATTATCTATCTTTATGTAAATAATTAAACTATATTTTATTAAAGTAAATTCATTTTATCAAAGTCTCATTATCGTTTTTAATAAAATAAATATAACTTCTAAATTTTTCAATTAAAAAATAAAAGTATAAATAAATAGTTTACTAAGTAGATAGTTTACTATGTATTATAATATACTTTCTCCAAAAAAATTATAAATTTTAATTTTAAAAACTGTATAATACTTTAAGACATTTATTAATAATTTTAATTTTAATATAATTTTATATGATATTAGTTTATATTTTAATTTTAATAATTAGCACTATATTTTTAAAATATGTATCTTCAATGTTTTATATAGGATTGGAGTTAAATAAACAATTAGAAGGTTGGTTGAGTGCAGCAGACTTATCACATGGACCTGCTAGAGCAATTATTGCACCGTCAGTAATTATAGTACATTAGAATCATTTTTGATTATATTAAAAAATATTTATTGAAATACAAACAAAATTCCACAGACATGCAGGTTACAGCTATTGTGGAGCATGTGCTGGTTTTGCTTATCGCCAGATTAGTCCTGTAGTTGTGTAAGTTCTTTAATGAATTCTTTCTCTAATAAGATAATATTTAACAGGACAACGCAACATTTATCCTATACAATATAAAACAAATTTTTATTTGCATTTCATATTTCTTATATACACTTCATAACAAAATAAAAGTTAAAATTCACTTACAAAATTTTAAAAAAGTATGGAAGTATTCATTTTATCTTTTTATATGAGCAATGCATTCATTATTTTAATAATAATTTCAAGTTTTTATAAAACATATATTTTATATCACGAAATGATTTTTTATATTAAATTTAAGAATATAAATTAATAACCAATATAATTTATCAATGTTTATATAAAAGTATTTTTAATTCATTACAAATTTCTAAATTTTTATATGAATTTCATATATATGTAAATATATATTTGAAATGCAATTAATGATTTAATTTTTACATATTTATAATTTAATGTTATCAGTCAAATAATGTAAATATGTAATAATATATATAAGTAAATTATGTAATAATGTATAAAAATAAAATAATTAGTTACTTTTTTATATTTTTATTTGTGTATTTATTATATTTATTTAAGATAAAGGATTAAATATATAATGTATTATTATTATGTAGACGCAGAATTTTTATTCTTGGCCCATCACATCATGTCAGATTAGCAGGCTGTGCTCTTTCTTCTGCTTCAATTTATCAAACACCATTGTATGATTTACATATTGATCAACAAGGTACAAAATCTATGATATAAAATATTAGAATTTGAATACAATTATTTTTATATTCAAGACAAAACTTAATGAAGTTATAAATATGAATTACTATCAAAGACTAGTTCAAATATAGGTTTCTATTCATGTGACAGTATACAGAGAACTTGAAGAAACTAGACATTTTGAATGGATGGATTTAAATACAGATGAAGAAGAACACAGCATTGAAATGCAATTACCATTTATTGCAAAAGTTATGGAAGGGTAAAATTATTATATTTTTTAAATTTATTATATTGTATAAAGTATGTGTATAATTGTTTTAATATATTTATTATAAATTCTTACTTTCAAATTTGGTGTGAATATAGGTTTAAAGATTCTTTCACAATAATTCCTATATTGGTGGGTTCATTAAGTCCAGAAAAAGAAGCACTCTATGGAAGATTATTAGCACCATATATGGCTGATCCACAAACATTATTTATTATATCTTCAGATTTTTGTCATTGGGGTCAACGTTTTCGTTATACTTATTACGATAGGTCGTGTGGTCCTATTCATAGATCTATTCAAAATCTTGACAAGATGGTATGTAAAATTTAAATATAATATTATGATTATCTATTTGTAAATATTTTTACTTTTAAATAACTGTTTAAATAATGTGTGTTTGTATTGCTATATACTACTATAAATAGTTTTTACACTTTTTTTTATACAAAAATTCACAGGGTATGGACATCATAGAAACATTAAATCCTATAATATTTACTGATTACCTTAAAAAATATGGTAATACAATATGTGGCCGACATCCTATTAGTGTTCTTTTACAGGTAACAAATTTTAATCATATACATTATGGAACTACATACACATAGAGTTAAAAAATTTCAAAAATATTTTAAACAGTTCACAATTTTAAAAGTAAAAATCAAATTTTTTTAAATCATATACTTCACTCATTAAAGAGACCAAAAATCTTAAAGAATTTAAGATAATTAAGATAATTTCTAAGAAACTATCTTGTTAGAATTTTGTTTGAAATTTTGTTGATAATTAGATGAATTGTGCTTATAATTACTCTACATTTTAAACTTAAGCACTGTATATCAGATGTAAATTATTATAAAGAATTTAACTTTTTAAATTAAAAAAATTTCATCTTGTATTTTTTGTTCTAAGCTAAAGAATAGAACTGTCTTAATTAATATTTCATAATAATCGATATTATATGTCAACCTCAATACACAATTTATATACACAAAACAAAATTTATCTAACTAGTAATAAATCCAGCTAGTATGAAATATATATATTTGTATAATATATCTGTGTTATTTTATCAAAAAAATATTTTATTACAAAAGTTTTATTGAAAAAATATTTCAAACATAAATTTTTGATCTACTATGTGTATGTAGAACTCCAATATTTGGAAATTAACAATTTCTCTAATAAATTTTACATAATTATAAGTTGTAACATTAACAACCTTTATGAAATAAGATATAGTTTTTGAAATTATAATCGATATTTTGACAGGCAATTCATAGTTTAAAAGGGAATACTAATGGCCAAAGAATGAACTTGAAGTTTCTTAAGTATGCTCAAAGCAATCAGTGCAATAATATGAATGATAGTTCTGTTAGTTATGCCAGTGCTTCCTTAGTTCTTGAGTGATACAGTATACATTTATATTATTGTTATTTAAAAATTTTACAGAAAGAAAGAAAGTACTAAAAAAACGGCAGTAATAATCTAATAATCATAAAAATAAATTAACTATAATTTTTTTAAATTTCGTTTTGTATTTAAAGGAAGTAATAACATTTAAAATCGAGTTGGAATTTATTATATTGTGCGAAATTTTCTCAACTATTGGAGAAAAAAAATAATATTTGTAATGAATGTGATGAGTAGAAATGTACTATTGTTAAATTTTGTGCTTTAAAAATATTTCGGTTTATTACTTACAAGAAATAATCAGTACTTCCAAATTTCCATTATGGAAGGAGCTTAAGTATTTCTTTGCTTTGATTAGTACTACAATTACAGAAATAATAATATATAAAGTGCATTTTATGTACACTAAAGAAGCAGAAGGTTCAATCTATTGATAAAAAAGGGAAAGGTTTAATCTATTGAAAAAAAAAATATTTAAACTATTAATTTATGTAATCAACTTTATTACAGCTTTAAAAGTCATATGAAATAATAGAAAATATTTAATATTGGTGTTATTAGTCTAAAATTTTAATGAAATAAGTTAAAGAAATTGCAAAAGGAATAATTATATTTTGTTTATAAAACGTTAAAGCATTGAAATATTTATAAATTATAATTTAGATGTAGTAAGATGTTTATTACATTTGGTGAATTTGATTATGTTAGTTGTGAATTAAAAATATATTGTTAATATACAATTATTATTTATTACTTCAAATATAATTTTTAAACTTAATTTAGTAATGTTTAACGTTTATTTTTGATTACTAGGACAATAAATATTAAGAAAATTAATAAATAGAAAATACTTTGACACAAATTGCATTATTTGTCTCAGGGATTTGTATAAGCTTAAAACTAAATATCTAGAGCTAAAGTGTATCTCTTCTAGGTCACTAGAGTGAACAGTCTGCACTGATCAATATCATGTGAAATATTACAGATAAGTAGTATATAACTTAATCATGTTCTCTTTAAAACAAAGCAATGAAATGATCTCATATCCTTCCTACCATATACTATCTTGTTATTCCTCGTTAGTATAAGAAATTACAAATTAATATTGTATTGTTACAATATCACTATATATGTATGAAGGAGGATCAGTGTGAAAAAACGTGTACACAATATATATTACTATTATTGGTATTCTTTTACATTTAATAAAGTACTATTGTTAGAGTAAAGCATTTTTGTATTAAATTGTATGTATGATCTATGAGACTCATTTTATAATAAAATGAACTAACATTCAACGTTGGATATGATTTTATCTGTTATTTTTAATATTTTTATATATAACTGAATTTATCAATCCATAATATATAAAATTATAAAACTGATCCTTCAAATGTTACTTTTTTTATCTTTGTATACTAAATTAATAAGATATACATTTGTATGAAAAATATAAAACAATCTATATGTGTATATATATATATATATATATAAAAATATATATATATATATACATACACGTGTGCGTGCGTGCGTGTGCGTGTGTGTGGCGTGTGTGTGGCGTGCGTGTGCGTGTGTGTGGCGTGCGTGTGTGTGTGTGTACACATATTGTTTCATAGTCATGTAATAAATAAAAGAAATATATATAAATTTATATGCACTATAAAAAAATATTTACAGATTTTTAAATTTAAATATATATTTTATTGTAGTACTTAGAGTTATTAAAACAACTTTATAAATATCGATAAAATAACAATAGATTTTAGTAAAATAATTTGTTTATATTTACCTCTTAGAAAAAAGTAACACATTTGCTAAATCAGATAAGATTTATACTAACTGCTTTAGTGCTATGTAGCGTAATGTCTTTCAGATGTTATGTCCAAGAGTGCCACTACATTGGGTAGCAATATGCGATTAACGATGCATTCGGATTTTACCGTAACATGTACTCAGTCTTACAGATACTTAAGGTGAATAAAGCACGATTGCACCAATTGACATTTTTCAGCATAAATGGAAACAAGTGTGATTGTACCGTTTGGCGCTTTTCGATAATATTTTTGCAATATTTCTTTGCATTCAAACGGTTAAGATGTTACATTTATTTTTATATCATATTGTTGATCCAGTCCTATGTAACAATCAGACATCAAATAAAATGATAGCGTTGTTCGTCCTTAAAACAAAACAAATTTTTATTAGAAAAAGAATACTAGTGTTGTATATGATAAAAATATATATATTATTAATTATAAATATGAACAAAAATAAAATTACCTAGTTTTGATGGTGCTGTAAATTGTAATTGATGACATTTATGTTGTTCATTTATTCCACATATTCGTTTTAGAGCTAATAATTCTTTATCCAAAATATTACCTAAAATTAGAAACCAACCTTCGTCTTTTCCTTTTTGAAACAAGGGACTATGTGTTTTCAAGTTATTAGATTTATTTTTTCTTCTCATTCCAATATTTAATATATAATCTTGATCTTTATGAATATTTATATAATCAGAACTGTCATACTTTATTGGTATAACCTGTTTTTTCTGTTCTTCATCATGATTTTCTAAATGTAACTGAACACAGATCATTGGCATTTCTTTCATTACTTGGTATATCTAAAAAATTATTAACAATGAGTAATTTGATTTTGATTTACCTTAATTTCTAATATTTGTTAATTTACTAATAATTTACGTACATATCAGATATTATATAAATAATAAAATATTATAAAACACAACAAAATATTGAAATCTTATATATTTACCCGATGTATTTGTTCTTCCTGAAATTCTTTACCAAGTACTTCTGTAAGTACACCATATTTATTGTATGCAATAAAACATAATTCTGGGAGAATTAGTGACAATGTTGAAAATAATTGTAAATGTTCTGAATTTATATATGGCAATGTGGTAATTGCTGATTCATCAATCCATCGAGCTTGAATAATCATCTGAAGTAAATTTATTATCATAAGTGTACTTGCTAACCATGTCTGTTCTGCAACTGTATCTATCATTGCCTAAAAGCAAATATATATTAACTGAAAAAAGTATTTTAATTATAATGTATAAAAAGAAAGATAATATTTTTCTGTTAATTATACGTACTTGAATAATTCTAATTGCCTGATCTAGAACTGATTTCAAGTCAGTAATATAATCTACACATGGTAAAGAAAGTCTTGAGAAATGTGCTTGAAGTAATAAAAATGCTTTGGTATGTGGAGAATTGTATGAGTAATTATCTACTTGGTAACGACACATTTTACTTAATTCCCTATTTAAATATTACATATATTAAAATAAAATGAAATTTCCGAAATATGTTATTTTCTTTATTAGCAAAAATAATACTTTACTCATTTAATAATTCTTCATTATGCCTTACTGGCAATTCATTGTATTCATGGGAATTACATAAAATATGTAAACATTGCTCCAATGTAAGAGAATCTTGTAATGATTGTTCAAACATTGACATAGTTTGATGTGATAAATAATAAAATGATGCTATTTTACCCATTGAAAGTGGATACAAAATTTGTTCCTCCTAAAATCAGTAAAAACATTCTCTTAATTACTCTTTCTAATTACAAGTTAGAAATAAAATTTTTATATTATTTTATATACCTGGTCAAAATCCACACAATGTGAATCTATTAGCACTTTTAATGTATTATCTACTAAAGAAGATAAGTACTGATTAATTGTATAAGGTTCTAAAGCATTTAGATTATAATATCTAGGATTTTTCATTAATCTTCTAAAAAAATAAGTCCAAGTGAAATAATCTAATAATTCTTGTTTGTTTTTAATTGTACCAGCCACAATTTCAGCATTTATATGATCTGGTAAAACAGCTAATAAACTTGATTCAACTGGGAATGGTTGATATAAAAATTCTTTGTAAAAATTTTTTTTTAAATCATGTACTAAAATTACTGCCACTCCAGAATTATCAAATTGAGGCCTGCCTGCACGACCCATCATTTGAAGCACATCTGTGATTGGCATGTCTACATAACGATGTTGTTTGCCATCATAATATTCTGTACCTTTTATCACAACTAAATAAGCAGGAAAATTTACTCCCCAAGCTAAAGTAGCTGTTGTAATCAATACCTAAACATAATATTTTTATGAAATAATCTGTTTGAATATTTACAATTATATTTAAAAAAATATGTATTATATATCTGTTAATAACATAATGTGTATTATACACAATATAAAAAAGAAATATAATTAAGAATCTTTAT
The DNA here is from genome assembly GCF_001483705.2 of Eufriesea mexicana. Lineage (NCBI taxonomy): Eukaryota > Metazoa > Arthropoda > Insecta > Hymenoptera > Apidae > Eufriesea > Eufriesea mexicana. The sequence continues at coordinate 453,715 of NW_016909094.1, forward strand.
ATATAATTTTTAGTTTAGATTTCAAAAATTGTATTCGACAAATTTATTCAACTTTTTTATATTTTATTTAATACATTAATTTATTTTTAAAATATTTTTGAAATATTTTTTCTTTAAAGAATAAGGTATTATTTATTTTATGATATGATGATTAAATAATTAGAATATAAATAAAATTGACTTCAAATATATACCTGAATTTTATTATTAACAAATAATTCTTCAACAATTTTTCTATCTTTCTCTTGAAGACCAGCATGATGAAGTCCAATTCCAAAAGCAAGAGTAAGTTTCAAATTTGAGTCTTGTACATGATCTAGAATGCTATTCATCTCTTCATCAAGCATATGTAACCATTGTTTAGGATTATCTTCTGCTGCAAGGTAAGCAATTAAATCTAATGCAGTTAAACGTGTTTGTCTGCGAGATGAAACAAACACTAAAGATGGTTTAGATGGTGCATGTTGTTTAATTGCTTGAAAAGTTGGTCTATTCATTGTTGCCATTCGTGGACAATAATTTTTTCCTGGGAATCCATTTATATGAATTTCTAATGGAACAGGTCGTACAGACGGACGAAAATTATAAAGACCCATTTCTCCAATACCAAGCCAATCAGCTAAATCTACTGCATTAGCTAATGCTGTAGAAAGTCCAATAATTCTCAACTTTTTATAAGTGTGACTAGAAATAAAATTAGTTCTCGAAATAATAACTTCCAACACAGGACCACGATCTTCTCCTAATAGATGAATTTCATCTATTATGATAAGTGCAACATTTTTAACATAAGCTCTTGTTTGCCAACTTCTGCTAATACCATCCCATTTTTCTGGTGTAGTCACAATAACAGACGCAGTTGCTATATCTTTAATATCTGGTGATACATCTCCAGTTAATTCTACTACTTTTTTCCCCAGTTGTTCTTCAAATCTAACTTTCCAATCCTTCATTCGTTCTCTAACTAAAGCTTTTAATGGTGCAATGTAAACGACTTTTTGCATTGGATATTGTTTAAATACTCTAAACATGGCAATTTCTGCAACAATTGTTTTTCCTGAACCAGTTGGAGCTCCTAACAGAACGTTATTGTTTGTATAATACAAGCAATGAAAAATTTGTGTTTGTATTGGATTAAAATGAGAAAATTTATAAAGTTTTTCAAATGATGGTTCTCTCAATGCTTTAACTGGTAATGGTTGTAAATTTAATAAATCAGTATATGGTGGATATACTTCTGGTAATATTAAATTATGAAATGTTAAAGGCAGCATATTTTCACAACCCAACCAACGATCGCTTGTTGCTCTTACTATGTACTGAGTAGGCAATGGTTCATACAATGGTATTGTCATTACAAGTTCTTGTTCAAGATTGTTACAAACCATTTTTCTTGTCATAACAAAGTATTCATGATGATAAATAAAATTATTATCTGGATCTTCTATCCATATCCAAAAAGGTTCTGAAGTTTTACCATGAAAGCTATCATTCCATCGAAATTGAGGATATATTTTTAAACGTATTCTTAAGACTGTACGAGTAATAGGTTGTAAATTTGATTCCATTTCTAAAGCAGGTAATTCTTCACAACATTTTTTCACCAATACTGCTGCTTTCCGATTATGCAAAATATTTCCAATTTCTTTCACACTCATATTATTTAATCTATCAATTGTTAAATCATATTGTTCTATTTTATCAATGATTTCTGAAGATAAACATGAAAACTGACATAAAGGACTGTTATAACTCCATTGTCGCACTTCAAGCACTTTTGCTATTTCTAGTAAACGGCCAGCCATTATTGCATTATTTTGTCCTAACATAATTTTAAACAATGCTCTACATATACGTTCTGCATTTTGCACAATATATCCTTGATCTGATATTAGTGAAAACGAATGAACAATACCACGTGATAAATATGTTTGTAATAGAATATTCACTTTACCATGTATATTTTCTACACCACCTTGAACTATGAGTTCACAATATTCTTTAACTAAATATTCCAATTCATGTATTTCATCTTCTCGTACTTTCAATTGTTCAAATTCTTGAGAATGAGATATCATAGTAAATATTTCTGATTCAGTCATAATTGGTTTTATAAGTTCATTAAATATTTCAATGGTGTCATATTTGAGATAAAAGTGACTTGCAATACGTCCTAAGTTTGTTGTGCTTAAATCTCCAGTATTGGTATTATATCGAATCATTCTAGCTTTATCTAATGCTTTAGCTGCTGTATCAATTAACTCCTTTCTTTTCCGTTTCAAATTTGGATCTTCTAAAATAAGTTGATATGGAATTCCATAGACATGGCAGTTTAATTTCATTCGAACAAATAAATAAGTATAACTTAACCATTTTATAGCTTCTTCTACATTTGATATTGTACCTAATGCAATTTCAGCATTCAAATTATCAGCCAAGTATTTAATAAAACTACTCTCGATAGGTATTTGATTTGTTAATAATGATAAATAGTGACATAATTTATTGTGAGAAGTAATAATAACAGCATGACCAGATACATCAAACTGTGGCCTACCAGCACGCCCAAAAATTTGTAAAACATCTAATATATCTAAATCAATATATGAACCATGTTTTGCATCATATATTTCTGTTCCTCTAATAATAACTGCATGTGCTGGTAAATTTATACCCCAAGCTAATGTTAATGTGCATACTAATACTTTAATTAAACCTTCTGCAAAATATTTTTCAACTAAATTTCTTTCTCCACGCAATAAACCAGCATGATGTACTGATAATCCATTATTAAATAATTCAATTAAGCATTTATTTTGTGATTTAGCAAAGGCTTTATTTGTAAATTTTGCTTGACCTTCAGGTATAAATAATTTAAGTGTACCATTTTGTATTGCTAACTCTTTCAGTGCATTTGCCACTCTAACAGTGGCATTTCGTGCATGTACAAATACCATTACTTGATGTCCTTTACGTACCATATCTATGACATTATCATAACATATGGAATCCATGTAACTCATTTCTTGTGACGATGATGTTGCTTTTACACCAATAAATGTTTGACTAAGTGGTACAGGTCGAAATCGATGATCAAAATAAAAGAGTCCTACATGTAAATTTACCCTTAAAAATCTTGCAACATCTACATAATTGGGTAAAGTTGCAGAAAGTCCAACAATTCTGATCATACTTTGTGAAGATTCTACTTGCCTTAAAGTTCGAGCAACTAATGCTTCAACAACAGGCCCCCTATCACCATGTAACAAATGAACTTCATCAATAATTAATAGTTTTACAATACTAGTAAGAGAAATGGTTACTTTTCTAGTAACAACATCCCATTTTTCAGGTGTAGTAACGATCATTTGTGTTTGTTGAATTTCCGTCTTTGTTAGTGACATATCTCCAGTTAGTTCTCGAACAGAAATACCAAGACACTGAAGTCTTTTACTAAAATTTGCTGTCATTTCAGCTGCTAAAGCTTTCATTGGAGCTACATAAATTATTTTAAACTGATTTTTCATTAATTGACCTTGTTTAATATGTTGCTTTATTTGATGTACTATAGTTAACATAGCAACATTAGTTTTACCAGCTCCTGTTGGAGCAGAAATTAATAAATTTTCATTAGTATGGTATGCTGCATCGAATACTATACTTTGTATTCGATTTAATGATTCAATGCCACTAAAAGCCATTTGTCCAATATCATCTAATGATGATATCATAACAGGTTTGTAATCTACATCAATTGGTTGAGATTCTGGAATAGGTATGGAAACTTCTTCATACATTTCTGTGTCTTTTCTTACAACATCTTGCGGTAACATTATTTTTTGCTTTGATACATAACCAGTTGTACTTCTACTACTTACATTGGAATCAAATACAAAGGGAAAAATTTCTCGTGCATTTCTATCAGTAATACTTTTTTTAAATATAGGTGTATGCATTTCTATTAATGCTTCATTTTTTTGTAAACACAACTCTACTGATTCAAAACCATTTTCTTCTAATTCTCCTTTCCCTTCTCGTTTACTTGATATTTTGTTTAATTTTTTTTCTTTTTTTCGTATTAATTTTAATAACTGCTTTTCTTTTTCAGATTGTACAGTTACTTGACCACTGATTACAGGTCTTTGAACATTACATTTTTTTTGTACTTTTGCAACAGAATTCAAAGTTATGATACTTTTTTTATGCTGAAGAATATACTGTATCAGCTCTATACATTCATAACCTAAGAAATTAAATAATTCATTTTGTAAATTTTCAGAATCCTTTAATCTAGTGATTATGGCCATTTCAAATTTTTCTAATGTCATGTACATAAATTTCTTTGCATGATATAACTTCAAATTTTCTTTATATGTTGTCACATCAAACTGAAATAAAACTATAGCTGTAATTAAAATGTGTTTAAAAGTAAACAGTAATATAAACAAATTTAATACAAACTTCAGTTTTAGATAATTTTGTGGTTTCATTTCTATATTTCATTGAAAAATTATCAGTATTTTGAATAATGTTTTTTGGAAACATACTGCGAAGTGTTTCAGTATCTGGCCACACTATTCTTGCAGACTTGTATTCAATGTTTGGATCAAATATCTCATTTTCTGATACTTCATTAGTACCAACATTTCTACTTTTTATAAGTATCAAGACATCTTCATTTAATGTTTTCCTGATTACAGTAATTATCTGTAATTGTTATAATAATTAACAAATACATAATGCATACTATTTATAATTTTATTATTTGTATACATACAAATTTCAGTTAGTTTTTGTATACAAATTTAGTTTAATTTAAAAATAAAAAATTTATACCAAAAAAAAGTTCACAAATTTTTATATTATTAGAAACAAGTATTTTATGAAAAGTATTATAAATAAAATTCATTCAAAGAAGAAACTTTTATAATGTTTTGCTATGAATTTATGATATTTGATCACCAGTTGAACTTATATTCATAGTTTTGGGGCTTCCTATAATACACTGATTCAAATAATTTAATACTCTATAAATGCTATGCAATTAATTTTTCAAATTAAATACATTAGTTTTCAAATAAGTTCGTTTTATAAAAATATTGGTATTAGTCTAATATTAACAATAAATTTAATAAATATAACAATAAATCACTATTAATTCTATGTAAATTGTTAATAGAATTTATTATAATTAGATATATTTACTTTCATCATATTTTTAGCATCTTGAAATATTAAATTTGCTGCTCTTTCTTTTAAAATTTTATATTTTGTTTGTATTAATTCCTCTTCATTGATTAATAATTGTAAAGTAAACATTAAAAATTCATCTATGACTTTAGAAGAACATTCTCCTAAAATAATAAAAATTAAATAACAACTTTTCATTTTGTCATTCAAAGTTATTACATACCAAGTATTTCTACAACAATATTGCGTAACTCATTCATATGGAATAAAGTATCCTTAGGTACATAATTGCATAAATCTTGCCAACTGAATTCACTGGAATGCATACAAGTATTGATTACATAATAGTATAACGTTTATAATAAATTATAAAGTAAATCTATTATAATGAGTTGTAAATAATTTAGTAATTAAAAACATAAAAAAATTATTTCCAAACGAATTGTTTTCACAATAGAAGATATTATATTACGTAAATAATTTTTTTGTAAAGAAACAATTTTTTTTAGACAGATTATTATACTTTGTTATTTAGAAAGTATTTATAAGAACTTATAAACTAATAAAGTCCTTAGTCATTAAATAGTAGTTTATAAATCTTCAATTACATAAACCAAATTATACAAAAAATTTTTATTAAATATTTCCATTGTTTAATGTTTAAAAGCTATTTAAAAATATATCAATAATTTGTAGCATTATTGTATTTAACATAAGGAACTTTTTATAGTAGTATAAGAATATTATTATCAAGACATATAGAATATTTCCTTGAACTGAAAATAGCGAAATATCATATACAAGATTAAAATTAACAAAGAAATTTCTTGCAAAAATTAATTAATATATCTATATATAATCTAGAAAATATTATTATAAAGTACCATTTTGATTCATTATACTGCTCTTCTTTCTTTTTGAACAAGTCATTTGGTTCTAATTCCTTTGTACTTTTAATACGTCCAAGATTTGTAAACATTCGCAATGATCTTGTAATTCGTGGTAATTCTGGCATTTTTTGTTTGAGTATATTAATACACCTTATCTGTAACATACAATAGAAAAGAGATATATGAATCTATTAAAAATTTTAGACAATTATAAATTTACAATCTTTTATGGAAAAATTTATTACTCAATTTCTTTTTATTCATTCCAAAAGAGGAATTTTTTAATTAAAAATGAGGTTACCCAAGTTTATATAAATTTTCTTATCACTATTAATTATATTTCTTATCACTATTAACGACGACTTAAAGATGAATAAAATTATATTAATGATTTTATCGATATTATAAATTCACAATCACATAACAATCATAGAAATGTGTACTTGCCGAAAAATTACTTAATTTTTGTAATTTCTAATTTTTCCTAACTTAATTAATATTGTTATAATTAAAAAAATGACGTAATATTGTCGTAATTAAGAAAATGTATGTATTTTATAAATTACATGCGATTTATAATAATAAGATATTACACTTTAAAATTGATTATTTATTTCACAGTTATTTAAATGATATAATTCAATAAGAATTTCAACCAAAATTTAATATTAAATATTATGTAGCAGTACTATTTTTTACAGATTATTTTCAGAAACTATGCTGTTTGCTTGGTTAGTTTTTACTCAATTGTCAAAACCACGCTGAGTTAAAGTTAAAACTATCCCCTCTCTTACTTTTTCACTCTTCCGCTCTCTCTCTCTCTATATATATATATATATATATCTTTTAGATGAAAGAATATATGAAAAACACGGAGAGAGTACATTTAATGATGTTTACATTAAATCAGTATTATATTCTATAACAAAAATAAAAGGTTATGTGATAAAACTAAAATATAATTAATATTATAATTAAGTTTATATTTTTAAACTTTAATCTTGTAGTTTAATAATCATGTAATAACTATGTTCACTATTAAATAATTTTTGTTATATTATTATAGAAAATTAATCTATTTTTTTTAATTTACATTAAATATTCATTAATAAATTGCGTTAATTTTATAACTATGTTTTCTATAATAAATTATTTTCAGTTTATAATAAAGTATTTCTTTAAGTAAATATATATATATATATTTTGTTATTTATAATTACAACACTTACTGTTAGTATTTACTTCAAATAATTTGCATATAGATTTGAAATCCTTAATAATTTCGAACTTTTAAAATAAATAATTTCACTTATAAAATAATTATTATTGTCAAAACTACTATATATTATAAATATATAAATAAAATGTGCAGTATATTGTAACAAATAATAAATTATTTACAAAAATATTGGACATTGTTTTGCGATATATATATATTTAACTATATTCTTTAGTTGTGTTTTTGAAATATTTATAAAATTAAATTAATGAGTTAATAAACAAAATAATAACTTTCTTCATGTACATTTATAATTTTATGTAAATGCCTAGATGCTTTTTCTAGTGACTGTTATTTTTATAACGTATCAACACTGAATTTACGAAAAAGTAAAGAGATTTCATTGTTGCTTCATTTTAAAGGGATTTTTTTATTATATGTTGAAGTACAAAGAATATATCCTTCTTTCTGTGTTTTTTATATACAGATTTTGTTAATATATAACACGAAATAAATTGGTTGAAATATATATTTCATGTGTGGAATGATACTGTCATTGTATTGTCTGATGAGGTTACGTTTATACAAATGACAGTATTGTTTAGTCAAATACAAATTCATTTTAAAAGTCATGTAAAAGAAATGTTCAAAAGAATTAGAACCGAAACATTTTGTTAATTTTAATTGCAATAAATTACCATATAAATAATTTATGAAAATTAATGAATGAAGGCAAAGCAAGATATTTTGCGGGGGGTCTTTACTGGGGATATTACGACCCAGATAGACCAAAAATCCGCCTTAATAATAAGGTAAAGAATCTTTATTGTACAATCTAGGGTTAATACCAAAACACTCTCTTAATAATGAAGTCACATACTTAAAACAATATATTAGAATTTATTTATTGCTAAATTTATATTTTCAGTAACATAATTATTTTATATATTTATTGAAAAAAAATTATTCTATTAATATTATGACTTTTAATCAGCATATAATATTTGAAAACTTTCAGTTACTTAAAATACTTATATATTAAAAATGTATGAATGTTTATAATAGATATATTTTGTTGAAAATAAAATTGTAATATTATACGTATTATTATTTAGCTTTTGATCAAGACTGCCAATGTAAGACTGAACTACTGATGCATGGAATAATCGTCTTTAACATTAAATACGGACAGCATCAATGGGAAACTGCTTTTCGTGCTTCAAGGTGTCTCTTCCACCAGCCACTGCTACTAGATCTTCATCGTTTGATTATAAAGACGGTAATATGATTATTCTAGTTATTATGTATATAGTTTTTAATTTATATTTTTTTTCAATCTTTATTTCCTTTTATTTTGTTCAATAGATGTTAGTTTTAATTTTATATGTATGTATATGTCATAAATACATGTAAAAACAATGTTTTTGATTTTTTTATATCAGTTTCATTTAGATGCGAAAATTAAATTTTATACAATTGAAGTTTTATTAATACATTTTATTATTATTAATATCATATATTACAATGATTTTAGAAACAATGGAATTGAGAGGGTCATTCTTAAATTCTTGTCAACAAACTGGGCCCTTAGTGCCTGAAGCACATATAAATGGAAACAGAAAATCAGTAACTACATTATCAACATTCAACAATGTTGGGTCTGATAATTGTGGATCTATGCCTAGTGTACAAAGTAATTTACGTTCATCAAGAGGATTCTATGCACAATTATCACCATTGGGTAGATCTGGAACATCATCTGGTCTTAATACAACCACTGAATCAAAGCAACAAAGAGAACCATCAGAGAGCAAGTTAAATGCTTTATTTGACCAATATAAGGTGAAGTTTAGAGTTTTCTTTTTATTATACTAATTTTTATCACTATTACATTGGAGTTACTTTTTATAACCTACTATTTACTTTTATAAACAAAAGTATTAATTATTACTTATTTAACTACATTGAATTGTAACACAATTAAGAACTGTTATTAAATGTTGTATTTGTGATTATTGACTTTCTTTTATATAAAAAATGTATTTGGAATATAATCTTTTAAAAATAATTATTTTTTTATTGAAATCCAATTTTCTTTATTTGTAGGATTCACATGAAGATGTAATTTTAGCTGATGGTATAGAAAGATTTTGTAATGATTTACAATTGTCACCAGATGAATTTAAAGTACTTGTTCTTGCTTGGAAATTAAATGCTAAACAGATGTGCCAATTTACACGTCAAGAATTTGTAACAGGTTTGAAAGCAATGAAAGTAGACAGTATACGTGGTATACAAGCAAGATTACCGGAAATTGTTCAAGAATTAACTATAAACAGTGGTTTATTCAAAGATCTCTATCGATTTACATTCCGGTTTGGCTTAGATGTTAATTCTGGTCAAAGAATATTACCAGCTGATATGGCAATTGTTTTGTGGAAATTAGTTTTCACAATATGTGAACCTCCTCTTTTGTCAAAATGGCTTAAATTTCTTGAGTGTCATCATGTTCGAGGTATACCTAGAGATACATGGAATATGTTTCTAAATTTTGCTGAAAGTATTGGTAATGATCTTAGTATTTATGATGATGCAGAAGCATGGCCAAGTTTATTTGATGACTTTGTAGAATATGAAAATGATCAAATGAATCAAAATATCAGTAAAGATGATATAAAAGATGTTTCTATTGATAATTAATATTCTAAAAGCATTTTGGAACTTTAATTACAAATAAATATCACTATATGTTTAATCTTTGAACAGAATTATTTTAAATTGTTTGACATTGAAAAGATAAAAATAGTTATCATACAAAATATTTTTATCTATTTCTTTATTTTTTCATTACAGTATCTGATAAAGAAAAATTATGAACTAATTTTTCCCATTCATTGAGAAAAATATGGTTCAAAAAATTTTATTCAGGGATATATAAATGTAAAATTTTGCACATCTAATGAACACATTAGAAGACACAATTTCTATAATCTAAATTTGTGATACAGTATGTATAAGTGTATACAATTTTTAAAACATTAATATTTCTTAAACTTTTTGAAGATATTGATACAGAAAAACAAAGATCTAATGAAGTGAAGTTTCTTACATAAAAATTCTTTAAAAATTTATTTCATATCTTGTTAAAGCAAAATATATGATGTAATTTTATTTAAAACTGGCGCAAACATGCTACTGTAAAACAAGTTGGATCATTTGTGATCATAATTTATGATATTGTTTTAAATGGACGTATGATTTATTTAAATTATGTTCCTATTTATTTTTTAAATATCAGTAAATGAAGCCTCAACCATGATTGAAATCGCAAATGAAAATTATTAAAACTAATTAATAAACATATTTCGAATATAATAACATTGATAACACATATGTACATAGTGCCATGTCTTTCGAAAAATACTATAAAATTATAAAAATTAATGATAATTAATATATCATTGAACAAATGTATGACTCGTTAATATTTTTGCAAAAATATGCTACATATTTACATTGCAATTTCGATCACTGCAAACGATTTTTAGCTTTATATAGTCTTGCTTTAAAAATTAATTGATGATATTTTCAAAATATCATAAATATGCTTAGATATATAGTGTCCTCTTAGCTGCAATACTTATCAAAAGTACAATATTTAATCTAAAATATTGTATAATAATTTAAAGAATAATTGTTGCTTTTATAGAGGATCTTTTCATGTACAATACAATTCAAATTAGATGAAGTTATTAACAGTATGCTTTATTTTGTCTAAAAAAAAAGAATGAATATTTAGTAATTTCATTACATTTGATGAAAATTTGTAAAGAAATATATAATTTGAAAATAATTTATTAATTTTGTGTGTTACATAAAAGTTATGATCAAATTTATATGATATATTTACAAATACTAAGCATATTGAAAATTATATGTATAAATCTTACTATAAGCACAAAAAGAATTTTTAAAACGACAAATAATTTAGTATGAAAATACTGAAAATATTGCGTAGATTTATACTGTACACTAAATTTACATAAAAGACTACTATGTATTTTATATTTTAACAATATAATACAAAAAAGATCCTCTCTGTTAGTATAAAACACTATCAATTTTATAAAGTTATCAAAATTACAAGTGTGTATAACTTAAAGTTAACAAACGCACATATATTACTAATTTATTTTTGTGACTTAATGAGGACTTAAATCTATGTTTAAATCCAGGCTTATTGAAAAATAGCTTTATATTATATTATAAGTGTAATTGATCCATTATAAGTGTAATTGATCCATTGATAGAATATCAACAATGCTATTATAAACTGTATCTGTACATATTATACTAATAATATAAAAATCAAGCATAGTTTTAATAACATATACATCACAATATGTAATGTCATTACATATTTTATTGTTATGACAACTAAGAATTAAAATTTTGCAGTAATAGTTTTATAAATATTTTAATAGAAATACACATTTTCTTTTTGCATTACATATTCTCATAATTCATTAAAACGTGATAAAAGTTTAAATTTTTTTAAATAATTATATTCATGATTCTGAAATAATATAATTATAAACCTAATGTCTAATTACAAGAAACAGTTTTATGAAAAGTACAATCTGTGGAAACACTAACTTTTAAATTAACTGTTTCATGTAATCTAAAGTCAAGAACGAATATATGTAATTGCTGATATTGATTCAATATGTTTATGATAAAAATTACAGTATTAAAAATATTTTTCTAGAATTGTATATTGATTTCTGTATCAACATAAATTATGATATTATTTTTTATAAATATAATACATTACAATTTAAACTATTGATATTAACAAGTTTAACAAACAAAAACAAATAATTTTTAGAAATATAAATTTATTATTGTAATTAATATTTTACAACCAAATATGTAAAATTTAATATTATGTATTTTATTCCAATTATTTTTATGTATTAAATAATTAGTTTAAAAGTTTTTGTAAATTTATAATTTTTATCTATTTTATCTTAATTACTTAAAATATTAATTTATATATATCTATTGAAAATCGAGTTAATTCATATTTAAATCTTAATAAATTTCTAAAATTGACTTTTAAAATCATGTGTTAATGGATTTAAAGATTTTGATCTGTAATATAAAATAATACAAAATTATCTACATAATGTGTGTGCAAATGTATCCTATTAACTGAATACATGCAACATATTCATATACATATATATATTGTGCATTGTATATTTTTGGAGCTTATAATAATTTTGTAATAAATATAAAATATAATATTAAATATTAATATCGATTATTGAAATTAATCTCTTAAACATAATGTATGAAAATTATTAATTTTTTTCCAAAAGATACATATACGTTCTATGTATAACTTTTGCTTTTCTTTTGATCGAATGTATCTTTAGTAGTAAATTTGTCACGTATTATTTGTATTAATATTCATTCAGAAATTATATTCAATAATTGGTGCATTAGATATATTAATATTTTGTAAGAGAATCATTTTCATCTTTAAGTAGAAAAATTTTGTTAAATATGTTGTTCCTAGTTGTTCTCCCTAGACCAACCGTGGGAATTCCTGGTGTCTTATTGTGTATTATGCAGCATAATATAAAAGTACTAAAAATATAGAAAGAACAATAGTTTATTTATTTCAATTTATTAACTAAAATATAATAATTCATTTTGTTAAAAATTTGATTTTTCTCGATAACAAAAAAAATATGATGAATGTAACAAACTGTAAATTATTTTAGAAGTAGGAAATTACATGTATACGGTATTGATTGTGCCATCTATAAACTCTCTGTGTCATTGCTGCTATAGACGATTAAATTATTCACTTGGTGTTTTTCGGTTGTGTGACTGCAGTGTTTTGTTCAGAATGCCTTGCTTTTATCAGAGTCAATTCGTATATGTGTGTACAGGTTAGATATTTAATGGTTTGAGATTTATAAAAACTATTTCAAAAATTGATTATTTCTCGCAACATGCCAGAAGTTGGGAATCATATTTGTATGTATTGGATGAAAATACGTTTATCGCTTCCATTATTTGAATTTACTCAATTTGTAGTGAGTATTTGTAGCAAATAAGTAATAATTTAATTCTAATTCTAATGTATATTCATTTCGTGATATTGATTCTTAACCTTACTAATACTTTTAATACGTTTTCGAATAGCAAATATTGAATATTCCATTGTTTCTAATTTTATTAATCAATCTTAACTTAAAAAAGATTATTTATTTATGTATCATAAAGTTTTTTACGTATATGTGTATATAAATATGTATATTATATATTATATATATAT
>NW_016909094.1:469471-472557 GCF_001483705.2 Eufriesea mexicana
TTTATATAAAATATTTTAATATATTTAATAATAAGTTTATATAACTATAAAATTTTGTCTTTTTCTAATGTATACATATTAGATATTTAGAATAAGTAATATATGAAATAATTATTAATCATATAATAATTGTCATATTAAATAACAATTTTTTTTATTTATTTGTAAATTATGTTATTTATTATATAATATAATTTTACTTTTAATAATGTTATGAATATGTTAAAGAATTTCTTTATGCTAGAATATTATAATTCCATTATTATTCGTGTTATATGAATCCATTAATAGATTTTAATGATTATGTAGAATATAAAACCATATGTCTAAACAATTAATATAATAATATAATAAAAGGTAAACAGGTAATGACAAATTAATAAATAAAGAAATTCTGTCATAAGTAATTTCAAATATAAATTAAGTAAGATAAACTTTCATCACCTTCTATCTTTCACGCATTCACTCACTCACTCACTCACTCACTCCACTCACTCACTCACTCCACTCACTCACTCACTCACTCACTCACTCACTCACTCACTCACTCACTCCACTCACTCACTCACTCACTCCACTCACTCACTCCACTCACTCATTCCACTCACTCACTCCACTCACTCATTCCACTCACTCACTCCACTCACTCACTCCACTCACTCACTCCACTCACTCCACTCACTCACTCACTCACTCACTCACTCACTCACTCACTCACTCACTCACTCACTCACTCACTCACTCACTCACTCACTCAATTTTTGATACTGATATAAATATTATTGAACATACAAATTAAATATAAATTATAAACTGTTAACATTTATATATTTATGAAACATAATTTCTTACTTTTTTGTAAATTCCATATATTTACCTTTAGTGTCAGTTTTTAAATAACTATGATTTTCATTGTTTCTTTCTAGGATATATAAATAATAACAATGTCTGTACACTATAAATTTAAATCCACTTTGGATTATGATACTGTGTCCTTTGATGGATTACATATTTCGGTAGCAGATTTGAAGAAAGCTATTTTTCATCAAAAACGTATAGGAAAGAACACTGATTTTGATCTACAAATAACAAATGCACAAACTAAGGAAGGCAAATATAGAATATTTTTATCATTTCTTATTCGTTTCTATACACATAGTTTCAATATTACTTTTGTAGTAGGTATCAATTTTTGTACAGTGTAAAAATGGTCTTTTCAGATTATACAGATGATAATGCATTAATTGCAAAAAATACTAGCCTTATTGTTGCTAGAGTTCCATTAACAGTTCAACAAAAGCGATCTTGGGATAGAAATGAAGCTCCTTCATTTAGTAACTTAAAAGATGAATCCAATTTAGGCAGAGCTGTAGATCTTACAAGGCTTGATGGCTCTGAAGAAGATAAGATTCGAGCAATGATGACTCAATCAACACAAGATTATGATCCATCAAAGTATGTTATTTTTTAAACTTCCTTTTGTTTAAAAAGAAGAAAGAAATTCTTCTCTTAAAAACCTATTTATATCAATTTTACTCATATATGGTTTTAACAGTTATATGAAAATACGTGGAGCCAATCAAACCGGTGATGTACCTGCAAATTATCGTTGTTATAAATGTCATCAGCCTGGACACTGGATTAAAAATTGTCCGCTTGGAACAAACCAAGAACCCATAGAAATTAAGAAAAGTACAGGTATTCCTCGGAGTTTTATGGTTCCAGTTGAGGGACCAAGAGTTCCTGGTGCTATGATGACACCAACGGGTCAATATGCTGTACCAGCTATTGATCAGTATGTTTTAATATATAAAACACTTAATATAATTGATAAATATATAGTATAGTTTAAAATTTGTTTAATTAATATAACTGTATATCATCTTTTTAGTCAAGCTTATAAAGAAGGTAAGAAGGAACGTCCACCATTTTCACAAGATCCAGAACCTGCTATAGAAAAGCCAGAAATTCCAGAGGATTTATTGTGCAATATTTGCAAAGATCTTCTAACAGATGCAGTAATGATACCATGTTGTGGGAATTCATTTTGTGATGAATGTAACTTTTTATTTTTGTTATATTTATAATTATTCAAATTTATTGTCAATTTCTAATACATTTTTATAATATGTGTATAATAGGTATTCGGACATTCTTATTAGAATCTGAAGAACACGAATGTCCAGATTGTAACGAGAAAGATGTTTCACCAGAGACTCTTATTCCTAATCGTTTCTTGCGAAATGCTGTAATGAATTTTAAAAATGAGACTGGGTATGCTAAAAGGCAAACATATAGACAACCTCTACAAACAAACAGACAGTCTATAGTACAATTAGAACAACAAAAAGCTGACCAAGCAACAAATCAGATACCGAACCAAAGTAAATCTGTTCAATCTTCAAGTGCAACTAATGTATCCTCTCAAGAATATACAGAATCACAAGCAACAAACTTTGAATCTGTTCAACAGCAATTACCAGTTAGAGTTGCACAACCTCAAACTACAAGTAATTAGAATTTTTATATACAATGGTTAATGGAAGTATTCAAGTGTTATATTTTAAAGAAATTCTTTAACTCAAAAATTCTAATTTTTATGAAAATTTTTGTATACGAAGAATATAACAAGTTATATGGATATATAATACAACAGTTTTTTCATTAACAGTTTAGATTCTTTTTTTCCATAATAATAAGTATTTCGATTCTTTTGACTGTTTACATTATTTGAAGAAATTTGATTACATAAATCTATAACATCTTATGGTATTTAAGCTTTACTTAATTAGTTCATGCAGGTTATGTTTAATTTGAAATATAAGTGTAATTTAGGTGCTTTCATTTCATAATAATCGATGCACAATATTGAAAACACTTTGCTCGACAATATAAAATACAGAATACGCATGGTTATATTACATTTTATTTTGAATAGCTCTTCCTGAAACAACATCAGAATCTGATTTGCAAAGTGATTCTGTGACAAAGTTAACAACAGATGAGGAAACAGAAGTTCCACCACCTCCAGGAACTGAACCATTACTTCCAATACCTGCAATTGGGAGTTCACCAGAAAGAGATAG
>NW_016909094.1:473003-487270 GCF_001483705.2 Eufriesea mexicana
GGAAATAAGTGATCCTCCAAGTCGTGAAAAGAAAGAACGTGAAAATGAATATCCAGGAGAAAGACAATCAAGAGAACGTAGACGAAGTTTCAGCAGGGACGGACATCGTGATAGGTAAAAATATTTAAATACCAAAATAAAACTAATGTTATAAAATTAATTTTATAATTTGCAATAATATTTTATACTTATATATTATATTATATATAATATATTAGTATTTATAGCTTGTAAACACTTATTAAGATAATGTAGATGAATAACATTCTTTTTTAATTAAGATTATATCGATTATGGTATCAAACTATCATATTTCAATTTACATAATCATTATTTAGAAGTGGAGAACGTGGTCGTAGAATGGAAAATTTACGGCCTGTAAGTCGAAGACGATCCTTATCTCCTAGACATTCACAACATAGTGACTATAGTTCTCAAGGAGCACCTTTGCCACATTTAATGAACCCTCCACCATCAAAAAATTATCAAGGGTTGTCATCTGATGATGGACATTATCCACCTAATATACATTATGATAATGCTATACGCAGATCAACTGAAGATCGTCCGGGCACTCCAACAGTAAGTGTAATCAAATGTTTTATCTTAATGTTGTAAACGATATTGCTCATTTTAAAAGTTCCATAATCTTGATACTTAAACATTATACAGTGTTATGTATACATGATAACATGTATATATTTAACAGTTAATAATAATAATAATAATTGACTTTTCAATTATCAATTTTAATCATTTTAAGAATATTAGTAACATATATATGCATAAGATAATTCATAACTCGAACATAGTTATAGTCATATTTCTCTTCCTGTAGTTTTTATGATAAGCTGTGCTTCAATTATTCTGTAATTTTTATGATAAACTAAGCTCTTTCTTCAATTGTCTTGAACCTTTTACAATGAATTGTGCTCTTCTTTGGATTTTAAATCACAATTACTGTTTGATTTATGCACAAATGTAATCTATTTTGTTTTAAACGAGTAATAAAACAATTTTCAGTAAGTAATTCCTAAATAAATGTTTGACTCAGTTGACTTAAATTTTTTAGACTTTTATCTAAATATATACTTAAAGTTTCTTATTTATAAAATACTGGTTAAAAATTTGTAATATGATTGAAAGTATTTTGAATAATTTTTATGGAAGCAAGTGAATAAATAGTTCAATGCAAAATTAATTATAATATAGAAGCAAACTTATATCAGTTTATGCGAACTTCTCTTTTGATTTAAATGTTCAAAATATACTTCTGAAGTTAATGTTTTGAATTATGCATATATATATAAGTATATTATAAGTCTAAAAATATGTAAGTATATACTAGTGTACATATATATGCATATATACACTTGCATATGCTTACATATATTACATATATGTAGTATGTATGTATGTATGTATATATATGTATATACACATATATCATCATTTCAGGTTGATGAACCACATTTACATGTGCCTTCTTCTGGTAATCAGCCACCTCTTTTACCTTTTCCACCAGGAGAAGATCGTATCCCTCAGCCAAGTTATAATCAACCTCCACCTAATGTACCCCCACATAATCCACCTTTATTGCCGGATCCATATATGAGTCATCGAATACCTATGTACCCTCATCAGCAAGGCTCCCATTATGGACCTCCACGATATGAAAGACCTCCTTATCAACAACAAGGATACAGACCATCACAACCACCTCGAAATTATAATGGGCCACCAAGGCCAATTCGAGGATTACATCATCGTAAGTAATATTTTAATGAATAATTTAATTATACATTATATATTACATTTTTATGTAATAAATTATGCGTTATATTTTTAAATGTGTAACATAATTATATTAACTAAATTATATTTTTTGTCAATATTAAAAAAAGAAAAGAAACTTAATTAAAAGAAAACTTAACAGAATTTATTAATAAAGAGGTGCATTTTTATTATATTTGCTTTTTTTTACACAATGTACTTTTCCTCACAGATGTTTTTTTATATTACTAAAATCAACATTATTATATTTTAATCTTAGATAACTTGTTGAGTATTATATATTTAAAAACATTGTAAATTTTTTCAGTTAGTTATAGAGGATTACAACCACCACCACCAGGATTAGGTAGAAATATTCATAATGGCAATCCACCTGGGTAAGTTGTATTTTAATAAAGGTAACTATGTGATATAAAATAAATATTATTTTTTAAAGTAATAAAAGAAATTTGTATTTCATAATACTAACATTATTTTACAGTATAATCGATGATCCACTAGAAGCTTTTGAACGAATGCTTAGAGAAAAAGATGAACGAGATAGAAGACTTGGAAAACATAGAAGAAGGAGTAGAACACGATCAAGATCCCGTAGTTATAGTAGATCTAGATCACGTTCGTTTGGTCGTAGATCACCATTTCCACCTCGTTTAAGTCGATCTAGGAGTCCTCCTTCAAAACGAAGGTCTTCAAGATCACCTCTACCTCTTAGAGCACGAAGTCGTACTCCAAAACGTAGATCAAGAAGTGGAAGTTTCTCAATTAGTAGGTAAGTTAGCACCATTCACAGTGTTTAAAGCCACATATAGGAGGAGATACAAATATTGGAAGCAATGTGTCTCAATAGTTTAACGACGGCTACTAAATAATTATAAACTTATTTTACATAATTATATATACAAGGTATCTCACTAAACCAGGATAAATTGTATTTTTAAAACTTTAGAAGTAGAAAATATCATAAAAAGTCACAAATTAAATGGTATATAAATCATATCTTGATAATGAATCATATCCTGAAATTAATTTTATGCATTTTTATGTATTCATGCAGTTGAGAAATACAATAAAACTTTTTTTAAAGGCATACATTTTTTCTAAGTGACAAATTTTGATTATATTAATAGATGTAATTTTCCATTTGCTGCAAAACCTATCAGAATATTTAAACTGTTATGTTATAATTATGTTATAACAAAAGTTTTAATAATCTTTTGTACTCTAAATTTTTCTATCTTTTTTTCATATATCATTTTCACATATTATATAATTGAGTGTCATAAATACTAATAATGAATAGTAATGGGCGAGAAAACTTTATCTCTTATTATTTGGAGTATATCTCCAAATTTGTACAATGTTTTACTACATTATCGTAACATTTGCGAGGATTATCATAAATTAAGGAAAGTGACATAATTCGTGTTAAGCAATGTGAAGAAGAATGTGGCAAAGTGTTTTGAGTGTACTAGAAGAATATTCGAATATTTATTATAACATAAATATTCCATAATATATAATAATACATATAATAATTTTTAAATTAATTTTGTTATATAAAATTAATTCCACAATATGATTCATCCTATTTAGTTTTGTTTTACGATATTTTTTTTATTTTTAGCGTTTTGAAACTATGTACAGTAATGACTGCGTATATAGCCAGGAATCTGTCCGCGTATATGACCACAATTTATCCCCACCACTTCCTAAAACTGTCTGTTCAAGGCGATGCTCAATCTTTATCTATGGCTCCTTTCTTCTAATGTTTCATACTTACTCGAGTAAGCGTGCAATTTATTTCTAATTCCCAGAAATACGCCTCCCGAATATATAATTTCGCTCGGTTACGATCGATGGTTATATACGCGGGCATTACTGTATTGCTTCAATTATGTAGAACACCCTATGTATTGTTTGTTGAGGTAATATCAAATTATATGACAACTTTGTAATCTGAGAGTTTGCCAAATCAAGCCGTCCCACTCAAACAATATGTCTTGCTTGTAAATTACTGTATTAAATTAAGTGGTGGTCTCAATCAATATTGAAATGATAATGTTAAAGTCATTAGCATATAGTTTGTAACTATAGGTATTTAATACTAAGCAGAAAAATGGAAAAAATTGTAGATTAACTTTGAATTTCAACTTAGTTCATTACCTATTACTAAATTTTATTCAATACTTTGAACATTTAAAAAAACTTAAATTTTTTGTAAACCATTGTTAACACTATCCAGTAACAGAAGAATACATTCTAAATCAATGCCATAAGATATTGATAGACTCTTGATTGTCTTATTTCCTCCTAAATATTTCAAATTGTTATTTCAGAAATCAAAACACATATTTTTACATCAATTGATTAGTGTTCAAACTAATCAACTAGGATATAGTACTTTAAGTGATTGTATTTTAGTGTTTACTGTTACTCGAATAAAATATTTTATACTTTATATTTTATGTTATTTACAGGTCTAGATCTTATTCACGTAGTCAGTCTCCTAGACTATCATTGTCACGAGATAGAGACAGGGATAGAGACAGAGAAAGAGACAGAGAAAGAGATCGAGATCGAGATCGAGATCGAGACCGTGATCGTGATCGTGATCGTGATCGCGATCGTGATAGAGATCGAGATCGTGACCGTGATCGAGATCGAGATCGAGATCGTGATCGCGATCGTGACCGTGATCGCGATCGTGAACGGGACCGTGAACGTGAACGCGAACGTGAGCGTGAACGTGAGCGGGAACGTGAACGAGATCGTGAACGTGATCGTGAACGTGATAGAGAATTACTTCCTAGATATCGATCACCAGCTAGATCACCTCCAAGGTATTATATAATACTTTTCGAAATTAATTTGATATTATAGTTAAAGATTTGTAATTGATTTATAATTGTGAATATTGGTTTTAGATTCCAAAGAGAGAGGGATCGTGATAGAGATCGACCAAGATCACGTGAACCTAGAGAAGGATACAATAGTTACTACAATGATTCACCGGCACATGATTATCAATTCAGAGATCGAGAGAGGGATTTACCCCCTCGAGATAGACCAATGCCGAGATATCCAGTAAGGAACCAAGCAGCTCAGCATAATATACCACCTTTGCTGCCACATCTAGTCACTGGAAGTCATCCACCACCACTTATGTCATTGGGACCTCCACCTACGGACAGGAAAGACTATTATGATTCCTACAACAGGTATTTCCGCCTCAATAGTACTTTAATTCATGTACACGCTAAGCAGACAGTCTACCGTACCTTATGCTGCTGTCCTGGTTAAGACTGCTCCGGAATTATGGTGAATGTAACGAGAGCGAAATAATCAATTTTATGACATTTTAAAAATAATGTATACAAATGTTTTTTGAAAAGTATATTTATATGTATATATATGTATGTACATACATATACATATACAGTTACAAAATGGGCGCGCGCATACACACGCATACACATATATGCAAAAATAGTTGTATAAATTAGTAAATTTCCATATATGACTTTATATTAAATTTTATTTTGGTAATTTGTAAATTATAATAAAATATATTACTAGCATGAAGAAAATAACTAAGTATAATAAACAGTGAGATTGTATCAAATTATTCTACTAGTTAAAAATATATTATGAAAAATAATAAATGAGAAATATAAATTTATGCAACTATTAAAATAATGTTAAATTTTTGTTGTCACAAGAGTGATATGTTAATAGTAGTGTGCTGTGAGATTTTTGAGTATGGATCGATATAAAAAATGATAATGTTAGATTGTAAAGAGTTTTGATCTTCCTACATAATTGTATTTGACTGAAAACCATCTTTCCATTCACCTGCATTTCTATGAAATATTTCATTAATTACTAATAATAGTAACGAATATAATAATGATAGTAATATTTTATTACTACATATTGTTGATATGAAAAGTGTGTTACAGTAAAACAATCGAAATAATTGTGAATTTTTAAATAAATCATTAGCTTGTAAATAATGTAACAATTATTTTGTAGCTATATTGTTGATTCAAAAAGATGATCATTATTTTATTCACAACCTAGATTATAAATTTATAGAACCATTAATAAATACGTTTTCATATCCAAGTATTAAAAACAAATATATAAGTTACATATTAAGCTTTAAAATTAAAACTCAATTAAACAATTTGAGTAATATATCGTAAGAAAAAAATGCATGTTGTTGCCTTCCTAAATACTGATTTAGTCTAAATCATCGATAGAAAATAATAAAAAGGTGCGTAAATGAATGCGTGTTCATATACATATGCACACGCACACGCACACACACACACACACACACCACCACCACCACCACACCACACCACACGCATACATACACACACACACACAACACACGCACACGCGCGCACGCACACATACATACATACATACATACATACATACGTATATACATACATATATACATATGTTTTGTTCGTGTGTGTATGTATGTGTGTGTATCTTCTGTTGTAATCTTTTGCTGTATTTTTATTACAAAATACTGTATGTACTACGGAAAATTTTCGTAGAAATATTTAGATAATTTCAAAAAATATTTTATTCTTTCAAATAATTACAAAATAACTTAATTATTATTAAAAACAAAATAATTAATAAAATGAAACTTAAATATGATAATCTTGATTATCTAAAGTAATTTTAGTAAATAACGAAATATATGTATTGGAGCAAATATGTAATCATTTTTTTTTTTTTTAAGTTTTTAATTTCTTAAAAACATCCTACTTTTTAAGATAAAATTATAGATAATCTAGATTAAGATATATTTAAAGTTTGGGATATGTAAATTATATTTAGGCATCAATTTATCTTATAATAGATTGATATTTTCTTACATTAGTGAATATTTTTATATTTTTACAATACTGTATTTAATATTTCAATAATGTTTATTCTTTGCTTTAAATATTTCCATTAATTTTGGATAAATTTCAGTTTTTCATATATATCAAATATTAAGTTAAAAGACTATAAACAGTTACAAAAGAAAAATAAACATTTACATGAGGTACTAATGAAATATATTTTAAAATATATGATTTTTTAATGATCTCACAACTTAGGATTTTCATGTAAATTGAAAAGCATTTAATTAAAAGGATCTACGTATAATATTTATTTTTATATTTATTTTTTGTATAAAAATATATTAGAAAGTATTGCATTAGTATTGTTTAAATATGTTAATTGCAATATTATAAAACAATAAATGAAATAGAAAAGATCTTATTATTATGATCCTTTCTAGTTTCATGCTCTTCAATAATAAATTTTGTTAGTGTTATTAAATCATGCAACATTAATGTATCAGCTTGCAGCAATATGATTTAGGAAATTGATATTACTTAATCTCAGTATTGTACTATTTATGATAGTTCACAAATTTTCATTTACATAACTAAAGAATCAGTGTAAATAATCACATGGTTAATCAATCATACATAGTTTATATCTTCTTTATAATTCATTGATATTAATATATGTAGTTTTATTAAAGGTATAAAAGTTCCAAATTATTTAAAAAATAATGTAATAAATATAATCAACTTCTGTAAGTACTATACTAACTTTAAAATATTGAAGATAATTTATTAGGAAGAACTAAGGAAAGAACTTATTAAACTTACATGCTATGTTAACAATAGTGGAATGAGTGCGTATAGACATTAATGTCTTGCATTGTTAGGAAAACTGTAATACGTTTTAAAAGGTTTTTCATATCAAACATATTTATTGCAATATTAAAATATTTGTAACAATATTTCTATCACTTTATGACATTAATACTTAAATCTTTATAAAAAGGATTACATAATTATTATATGTAAATATTATATGCATTAAGCATATTGTTTAAAGCTGTAAAGTTATATTGTTTTTCATGTTAAAAATCGTTTATCTAAAATAGGTTCATAATACTACAAGTTAGTTATTCTTATGCTGTGATTCATGTAAATACTGAGCTTTACTTTTCTTTGTAAAAAGATAAGTGCTTTTAATGCTGTAACTTTTAATGTTATGTTTTTTTTTAAGATCATTATAATAGTATTATTTGCAAAGAAAATGTAATTTTGTATACGCGACGTAAGGAAACATTTTTATGAAAATAACACAAATATTTTTGTTAATTTCCTTTTTTTAATTCGTTATTATTTTTATATTGAATGATTGATTCTGTCATTTGCATGCATATAAGATATTATTTGTATGCACATAATGACATTACGTTATGAAATATACAAATAACCAAAAAGTGAAAGAAGAAGACAGAAGCAAGGAAAAGTGTATACAACAAGGACCAACTTGGAGATTGTGGAAGCCACCCTGCTGATTGACAGATCTGCATGGTTTCTGAATCAGGTGAATTCAGGGCCAAATCAACATTTGTAACATAAGAAAAAACATTTCTTTTTATCTGTTTTCAGTGCTTGAAGTACAAAATGTCATAGAATATTCTTAAGAAAGCTATTAAAACGATATTGATTACAACTTAAAAATACATTGTACAACATATTAATATAACAGTATTTATATGGTTTAATAGCATTGTTGGTGAGTAAAATATGCAGTATTAATGTTTTTAAAAGAGTACAATCAATATATAGTTTTGTGCTCACAATGTATTTAAAGTTATAAATGTTGATTTATTTGCTTTTCGTTTTTATGACATATTAGAGAGTAAATATAATTGATAATAGGTAATTTTATTCATTCATCTTTTCAGCTTTAGTATGAAGGTTTCATAATCAGCTTTATATTAAAGCTTTTTATATGAAGGTTTTAATTTTTCATAGCAGTTTCTCAATAAACAAAAGAAACGGTAAAATTAATTTTTTTTTAATAATTAATATTTAGACAAAGCATAACTGTAACTTTTGATTTAGAATTAATGAATGTATATATAATCAAATAACAATAACATACTTTTATATGTATCTTTATCAAAAAATATGAATTTATGAATAAAAATTGTAATGAATATTATAAATTGAACCTAGATTTAAAGGATACAAAAGTGTATGAGTTTTTAATTCTATTTTAAATTTTAATAATCTATAAATTAAAAAATTTACATAACATTGATCTTTTATAAATCAAATGTATAACTTAAATAATTTTTTTAAGTAATGTAACAAAAATATAAACATCTTTCGTGATTTTTTGTCAGCAGATATCCTGGACCATCTAGCCAACGGTTTGGTAGTCCTTTACGAGATGTGCCTCATAAAAGATTTGACGATGTTGCACCACCTGGAACAGAGGGCTATTATGACCTTTCACCACCAGGTGTAGAGCTTTCTGAAAGGTCTTTACGGGACGATCGAGATCGACGTTTATTAAGAGATCAAGAAGATCGTGAGCATTCTCTTAAAGATCATGATACTGAAGATCGAGATAGATTACCATTAAGAGAAGACAGGTATAAAATTGCTTTAAATATTAAGATAATAACAAATAATTACATTAATATGAATAAGTAGATTTACGTTAGCAATTTTTACAAGCGATATATAAAATTGATTTTATAAACTTATTAAGAAAAGTGATAAATAACTATTTTTTTTTTTTTATTCAGGGGACGTGAACGTGATGACCGTTTACGTGAAAGAGATGAAAGAGATAGAAGAATTTTGAACAGAGATCGCGATGATCGTGAAAGGCAAGGATTATCTAGAGATCATGATGACAGAGTACGAGAAAAAGATGATCGTGATCGAAGGGAAAAAGAAAAGGAACGGGATGATAGACATACTCGGGATCGACGAGAAGATGATAGGCATCTCGATAAAAAAGATTACGACAAAGATCGGTACATTTATTTTATATTGTATTAAATATTTATAGAATATATTGTAATACAAAAATATAATCTGTTATTATTTATTTTCATATGAATAATAATTTAAAAAATGTCAATTACATTCATAATTTTAATTACATGTACAAGTAGTTAAATTAATTTAATTTTGATATTTCAAAATAATAATATCAATATTGTTACTTTAGTTACAGAGATGAAAGAGACCGTCACAAACAAGATGATAAAAATCGTTCTCGTGAAAAAGATAGGCGTGAACGAGATTACGAATCTGAAAAGGACAGGGATCGACATGAACGTTATGAAAGACGTTCAGTGGAAAGAAAAAAGAATAGAAAAAGTCCAACACCTTATTCACAGAAATCTAGGGTAGATACAAAGGATCTATCACCTGAACGTATAAAGAAGAAGGAGAAAGATCATGAAGAAAAGAATGAGGAGAAGAAGAAAGAGAAGAAAATTAAAGAAAAGAAAAAGAAAAAAGATGATGAAAAGGAAAAGAAAAAGAAAAAGAAAAAAGAAAAGAAATCAGGCCAAAAAGAAATTGCAAAAGATGAACCTACTAAATCAGCAGAACATGAAGAATTAATAGTGGATAATAAACAAGAAAGCATGTCTCCCACAAAAACTGACATTATAAAACCTAGTAATGAAGATGAAAATATTGATAGTAGAATAGTTTGCATTCCTCCTGAAAATGCAATAGAAGAATCAATTAAAGAAGAATTTGAAGATAAATCTTTAGCCATGAATCCAGAGCCTCCAGAATTTAATGAGACAAGTCCAGAAAGAATTGATCATACAGAATTTGGAACAAATCCTCCTAATCCTAATTTCAAGCCAATTCCAGAATTAAAATCTGAAATCAAGCCTATTGATAGTCTTTATAGCGGATTAGATGATGCCGAAATAAATACTGTCATTACAGAAAAGTATTCTTTGCTTTCGGAAAATGAAACAGAAGATAAAACTACTTTGCTAGAAGAAAAGTCTCCTAAAAAAGATGAATTTTTAGCTCCAATGCCTGAACTTTCTAAATGGGAAAGGGATGATACTACTGAGAAAACAGACGATGTGTGCGAATCTCCTATAGAAAAAATACAAATGGATGAACCTAAATCCACAAAAGTAGTTACATCTGAGGTACTAAAAAGAGCTGAAAATGCAATTTTCCAAAAAGCCATTAATGCCATTAGACCTATTGAAATTAAAAAGATAAGTGAAAGTAGAAAAGTATTATATCAGAATCCAGAGCCTAAAGTACTTGAAGTTGAACCTAATAGAGAACCAAGGAAAAGTGTCAATGTTACCATAAATGTAGGAAGAAATGAAAGAAATGTTGAAATTACAGAACCAGTGAAGAAAGCTAAATTAGATAGAACAAAATTTAAGCCAGTGCCAGAAACTTATTCACCTACGAGACTTTCTGCCAAAGAAAGATTGGGCGAGAAAGTGGATGAAAATAAAGAAAGGAAAATTAGCCCCATGAAAAGCTTTTTAGATAGACGCGAAACAAAAAGTGAAAATCAATCTAGAAGTCGATCTCCTCGAAGCACAAGAGATAAACGAATTTCTCCACTGTTAGATAGACGCGTTGATTCATCATTATCCATATCAGGAAGCGAACGTAAAGTATTTCTTGATGATAGAAAACGAGATAATAAAGATCGAGGTGATCGTTCAAAGGAAAGAAATGACTTCAGAAGTGAACGACATGATATGAGATCAGAAAGGGATCCAAGAGTCGATTCTAGAGGGGATTTTAGGTCAACTCGTAACGATTCTAAAGGAGAAAGAATGGATAAAGATAGAGATAAAGATAGAGATAAAGAAAGAAGGGGAAGAACACCATCTTGTACATTCAAAAGGAGTGATATTCCAAAAATAGGTCTTTTAAAGGGTAGAGACGAAGAAGATGAGAGACGCAGAGATAAGAAAACAAAAGAAGACAAGAAAAGAAAGAAAGAGCATAGAAGTAGAAGTAAATCCAAAGAACACAAGAAACGGAAAGAAAAGAAACATAAGAAAGATAAAGATAAAAACTTAGAGAAAAAACAGAAACACAAAGAAAATGTAGTTTTAAAGGATAAACCTGAAAGCAATGAAACTAAAATAAATTATGAAAATCCCGAACCTCCGGTTACAGAATCTGTAAAGAAACAAAGGAAGAATCCAAGACTTGTATCCGATCGTAAACGTAGTATACTCGATGAAGCTAGTTTTGAGCCTGATTATAGTGCTTCGGATTCAGAATCAGATGGTGAAGATGGTAAAGTAGTACCATTACCTGCCAAGAAACTTAAACTTGATGAGCCAGATATAGACAAGGAAATGGACATAAAATCACTTAAAAAGCGATCGAAATCCACAAGTAGCGAAGATTCATCTAGTAGCTCTGATAGTTCAACTACCGATTCTGATAGTTCAGATGAGTCACATAAAAAGAAAAAGAAAAAGCATAAGAAACATAAGAAAAAGAAGTCTATGAAGAAAGATAGTAGTTCTGATTCAGATTCTTATTCAGATTCGTCGGAAACAAGTAGTGATGAAGAAAAACACAAAAAGAAATCAAAAAAATCAAAGAGTAGAAATAAACAAACAAAAAAGAAGAAGAAATCAAAGCACAAATGACATCATTAGATATTTTTAATATTTTAAAAATAAATTCTAACAGTAATATTTCTTTGTGAATGCTTTTTAATGTAAGATCCTCTATCAGAATTATTTACAATTGTATACATCAAATTGAGATTGTTATCTGATATCTAAGGAACGATGTAGACGATTTATTCTATATTCACAATATTATAAGTGTTCAAAGATAATTTGAACCGACATTGCTGATTCATTACTTATTATTATTAATCAATACTTTTGGGATTGATAAATTGAACAGAATAAGGAATGGGTAAACGAAGTATGTCATTAAACTTGTTATATTTAATTTTGAAACATTATTAAGGCCTTTACATGATTGTCCATATTCTAATTCCACCTATAAAATGCTGTAAGTAAATTTATTACAATAACTAATGTACATTATAGCATTCAGTAGATAATATCTTTAAGAAATCTGATAAAATACTTTTAGAAAACTACAGCAGTTATATTTAAGATCTCCAATATCTCAGCATTATATTGTACTTTCGTAATGTAATGTCAATATGTAAAAGACGTCATGAAATAAAAAGACGAAATTCTTTTAATTTATTCTTGTTCTTGTTTTACAAAATAATATAAATGATTTATTGTACAAAATTATACATATTATATAAAATTTAATTCTATAAAGAAAAAATTTTTAATAAATTACAAAAACTTTTATTTAATCACAAAATGGGAGATTAAAAATTTATATATTTTTTGTTCATTTACAATATTAAATAGTGTTTTAGATTTTTATACCCATATCATACCTGTATATAATTTTATATATTTATGTACTTTTTAAATTTTTAAATGTTTCTACAATATTACACAATAATGGTAATTTTGTACTATTCTCAGTTTCCTTCAATCCTAAACTTTGCAAAAGCAAAGACCTTTCAAGAGCTTGCTTTGATAAATCACACTCTAAAACAAAGATATTATCTTTTAAGTACATAATTTTGTGAACATTAATTTCTGCAATTTATTATATTACACATAAAGTACATTATTAAATACCTGAAATAAATACAGTGGAACTGTATTTGTATCCCATCCAATCTAAATATTCTCGAATAAGTTCATTTAAGAATATAATATCTAAAGGTGGTTTTGGGAGTTTTGTTTTATTTCCTTTGTTTGAATTATCTAGCAATTTTATAACTTCTGTACGCATCTCAGCTTTTATGCGACCTAAATTTCCATCAGCTGTAAGTGACTCCCTGACTGCTGCAAAAACAAGTTTACTAATTAACAAAGAGAAATTAAGTAATATAATTTATTTCAAACTAGTTTTAAAGAATAAAAATTCAGTATATTCCAAAATTATGCTATTATGTGTTTCCTACTTTTTCAGAAAATGTAACAATATTTAATAATATAACATTTGTTATTGCTGGCAGATAATACTCTGATAACAATTGCTATGTAATGCATATGTTACATAAATATAAGTATCACATAAGTAATTATTTATAATATTTATTTTTATATTACAAATGATATACACAGTATTATATAAACTATAATTCATTGATTTATTATAAACACTTATGATAAAATTTATAGCAGTAATAAATACTAAATATTCTATAAAATCCTACATTTACAACAAAATTTATATAGGAAATATATAAATAGGTATAAATAGTAAAGTATAATCGAAAGTAATTTATAAATTAATTATGTATAATACAAAATATTTTTTAATGAAAAATTATAAATATTTTATATATTTTCAATTAATAAATACCATTAATTAAATCCTTTTCTGTTGCCATTTTATCATTACATTTATAAACGAAAAAAAAGAATTTCAAAAAATATATATAGATAGTATTAATGATTTAAATTTTTGACCGTTAATGGATTGTACACGTTATACAATTCAAAGCTATTTCCAAAGGCATGTTAATCCTGCATGGAAATGCAATATTTTAAAATA
>NW_016909094.1:487451-493199 GCF_001483705.2 Eufriesea mexicana
TAGTTATATTTCATAAATTTTTATTTATAATTAATTTTTATATCAGTTAAAATGATTTAAATTTTATTTTAAATGTCGTTTGTATTTGTTAGTAAATTTTTGAACAAACCTTAAATCAGGGGCCGCGTGGCCTATTTTATCCCCTTTTTGATTCCTACTTCTCTACCGTCGTCTTTGCTCGTCCTCGCTAAAGTAACGTCTTTCTGCTAGTTTGACGTTCATTAGATAAGCAAGTTTGTTTCGTATACGAGTTCGGTTTATTCTAACTATCAAATTACTTGACGTTATAGTTTACTTTTTCATCTGTATGCCTTGCGTACGTTTTCATCTTTTAAAATTTTCCATGAGTAAGTTATTTATTGATTTAGATATGATACTTTATAACATGCGTCAATATTCACGATCGCTTGCATATGAAAGTCATCATAAAATATATTTATTTAAAATTAATATCCTTTTTATAAATTCATAAAATAATATTAAATTTACTATTGCAGATAATAACAATTCTTCATTTCTTCATTTAATAGAATTTGATATTTTTAATTAGCAATTCTATTATACTATCGAACATGAAAGTTTAAATAATTATTCATTTTATTAGACAATTTTTTATGATCTTAAAAAAATTTTTTTTCAATATGTATTATCATAAATGAAATAACAAATTTTTGTTAAAATAGGAAACATGATAAATTTATAGAAGAGAACATCTATTATACTTTTTGCTTTATATATGCATATTTATGTTACAGATGTTTCTATAGTCTTCCTGCAGCTGTTGGTAATGCAAATACCTTTCTTTAATTCAAAGTCCACAAGATGGTATTTGTCTTCAAGCTTTAATTTTAGCTGAGAATAGAGATGTGAAAAATGACAGGATATTTACAAGTGGCATATAATATTCAATTTAACATTTTCTATGAATAAGTATGAAATATAATAATTATTAATTTTAATTGTACCTATATCTGATGTATATTTAATTTTCACACTTTTCTGTAATTGAAAAATTATTTATTTTGTTATTATAGAGTAAGACGAAATTGATTTAGCTTGATGGTGATGCGGGGATGTGGATCTGTTTTGATCCTATAGGAAGCCGAGAAGGCTGGCGTGCTTCTATTTTATTTTTTATATTTCTGTATTGGACATCTTTTGGTATTGATGGCAGCTTAACAAATGCAGCTGCATTTAATGTCCCTCATAATACTGTTACATCGGAAATATCACTACCAGTTTCAACACACCATGAAGATGACGAATGTAGGAATGTGACCACTGACAATAGAGCTAGTATGTATATGCATATGTATAACATGATACTTATATTTATAGTGTACTATGTATGGCAATTAATTGAGTAGATTTACTAATTTAAACACTTTAATTGCTTTAAATATTTTTTAATATAGGAAACAATATTTAAAAGTTTACAATTAAAAATTTTATTCTTATATTATTGCTTTATGTTTTAAATATAATTTATTTCACCAAATATTTGAAACAAAAATACTTTACAGCTACTGGTCTATCAGTGGTCAATCAAGGATCCAGTTCTCCTCATTCGCCGATAGTGCCTCCAACTTTTCTGTACAGAGTTCTTACCTGCCAACCATATCAAGGAATTTCTGTGAACCACATCTACTTTCAACTAGCAAATGCCTTCTTTCTATTGTCACACCTTGCACCAAGTGGCATACATGGCGTACTTTATTTAAGGTGCACTCTGCTCGTGGGCTGTGCCTTTCTTGCTTTGTGGGGCTGGACAATAGCTTGTTGGCTGGATGCTGCTCTCTGGAATGCTCTGTTTGTTGCCATCAACTTCGTCCATGTATGCACGCTTCTTTACAAGCTCAGGCCTATCAAGTTTTCAAGGGAAGTTGAAGAGGTAAGCTAAGAGAAGAATCAAAAGGAATGATTGTTTAACTTGATATCACAAGATATTATTTATATATACTGTATTGAAATGTTAACGATTTTGGAATTTGTAAAATTATATAAAATACCAATGTATTTAAATTTCAATATTTGGGATGAGATAAATATATAAATAAAATATATGTCATGCCAAAAATATTTAAATAAATATAAAAATAATTATATTTTGTAATTAAATGTAAAAATACTTACATTATTACGTGCTATTAATAGATAGATATGTTACACAATTATTTCAAAATATTATATATTTAATATGTAATATGTGAATTAATATGATACGGTATAATAGAAATATATTTTTGTAAGTATTGAAGTGTATTCCTACTTCTAAATTAATATTCTATATATGTAGAATACAAAGATATACATACACAAGATTTTTATTTTTTTAAATTTTATTTGCTATATAATATTACTTTTTCTAGGTGGTGTAATATTCTTATTTTAGTTGCTATAGATAGACACATTAGAATTTTTATTACAGTAAATTGTTTGTGTGTTTGGCTATAGCATTTGCATTAAATTCAAGCTTTTTACATAGAATCTTTTCTTTTGCACTTTTTTACATGCAATTTGAGCAGTATAATTTTATTGTGGCATCAAATTTGTGTAATGCTTTTGATATTAGTAATTTAATATATTTTTTTTTAATGGATAAAATATTTAAATACAATATATCATCTGATTCACTAAAAATATAATAAAGAATAATTTTACTAAATTAAAATGAAATTGAAATGTTTTTTTTTCTTTTTTTTTTTTTATTGCATATACCAACATAGTTTACAATAAAATTACATAAATTTCATATTTTATTTCATTCTTTTTCATACAGGTATATATTGCAGTGTTCCAGCCATTAAGAGTATCACGTCATCAGTTCAAAAAAGTATTAAATTGTATGAAGGTTATTCGACAGTTGAAATATCAAGAAGTTTATGCCCAAGAAAAAGTGACCAAAGTCGATTCTTTATCGTTGGTACTCTCTGGAAAGTAAGTTTATGTTATAAATAATAGTTAATGTTTACATTTCATATATAATTTTTTAAAACTATAACTTGTTTAAATTGTTATTGAAGTAAGCTTATTAAACAAATATAAACATGTGCTTTTTAAAGGATATATCACAAATGTTTCGACTATTTAATATAAGTGGTAATAGATTAATCATTAGTAAATTATTTTTTAATTAATTATAATTTGATAAGAAATATAAATAAGTAAAGATATTATTACAAAAAGATATGTATAAGTTTTTTATATTAGTACTGTAAACACAAAAATTAAATAAATAAAATTTATATTTTTTTACATTAAAATATATATTTTGTATTTAAATGAAAAATTAATAAAAAATGATAAGAGAATGTAGTTGTATATCAAGAAGTGTTAACTTAAATTATACTATAAATATTAATCAATATTTTATCAAATTTTTAAATAAACAGTAAAATTAAAATTTTTTAATGTATTTTAGGTTAGTAGTTTCACAAAATGGAAGAGCATTGCACATTGTCTTCCCACATCAGTTCCTGGATTCTCCAGAATGGTTTGGTGTCTCCACAGACGAATACTTTCAGGTTTATGAATTTTTTTTATAATCTTTAATTTCATATTATCTGTAAGGTGTAAAAAAATGCAATATAATTTTTTTATACTTGATTTAAATTTCAAGGAAAACAATTTGAAAGCTTTGTTTAAATTTGTTTCGTTTTTGATTTAATAAATAAACTTCACTATTAGATTATATTATAACTTTGAGCCATTTAATTAAATATGCATTGAAGATGGTCTTTCACTTCACATATATTGGAAACCATGTAGTTTGTTTATTTCTGATTCAATGGTATTAGGCATATGAAATCAGAAAATATATACCATAGAAGACTTGCTTATAGTTCATATTTGTAATAGAATAGCCAGGTATTATTGAATCTGTAAACATAAATTTATAAAATAAAATTTGTTGGGTAATAAAATAAATTCTTAAGTATTTCATTTTTTTATATTACCAAACAAATTGTAAAAATATTGATTTTAAATTATTAATTTGTACATTTTTGTTAGTGTATAATCAGATTTTATTTTATTATAGTTTTATACATTTTCTTCTTTAGTTGAATATCTTAAATTTTGAATTATTATACAATGATAAAATAGCTAAAATATACGTATTTTGTTTTACAAATAAAAGTTAGAATGGAAATTTGATTCTTCATAGTAAAATAAATCAAACTAAGGTAAGTGCATATTAAATGAAAATTTTAAGTTGTTTTCCTGGAAAATAAAGTTTTAAGTAGAAAATTAAACTGTTCTGGTTTATATACATTTTACCAGACCCTCTAGTTCTTTTAAATATAAACTTATAAAAAAATTTATATTTATTTAAATATAAATTTAAAAAATATATAAGTTGCCTACATACAATTTTATGAAATATACTTTTGTTTGAAAATAATAATTTATTTGTGTAGGTATCAATAACAGCTATGGAAGAATCGAGGATATTATTATGGCATAGAGACAAATTAAAATTAAGCATAATTAGTGATCAATTCCTGCAGGCAGTATTTGATCATATTTTGGGAAGGGATGTAGTCAAAAAATTGATGCAGGTATGTGTATATCATCTGAAAAAAGTTATTGTGTTTATTAATTAAGTGTGAATATTTCTTTATAAATATATGCAGGTCCTGTTAATACTATAAATTTATAATTCTAACTTTATTAATTTTATAGATTGACCTCTTTAATCAAGTATAATGAATTATCTTTTCAGGAAGTGATATTACAAAAAAATATTTTTACAAAAGTTGTTTTATATGGAAAGAAACATTATGTTGTATAAATGTAGTATAAATATTTTTTTGCACATGGTATGGTGAGAAACATTTTATAAAAGGAAATGACTTTTTTAACAACACATTAAATATATTCTAATATACGCTATCATATTATATATAAGAAAGTAAAATATTCCATTTAAAAAAAAAGTGAAATTAATTTTTATCCTTTGTACCATAATAGATATAAACAAAATATTTATGCTATATAATATTTTTCTCCATATCAAACAACTTTTGTAAAACCATTTTTTTCGGTTACGTTATTTCCAAAACAAACCATTTACTATACATTTTTAAAAAAATCTTTATTTAGAAAATTTTAATGTACAATAAATTGATTATATATCTGCATTTAATATAATCTTAGGTTAGCGAAACAATGGCTGCTAGCAGTCATCAACAACAAAATGGACAAGTAATTGGTTTGGGTGGCATTGGAGCCTTAGAAAATGATCCTGACACCAAACTTTTTGTTGTGAAAAAGACTGGTGATAGCCAAGGTATTACTGCTCTCATCAGTCGTCAACTTCAAGGTAAGTACTTTTCTATATTGTATTTATTCACAATACAATTATAGTTATCCTGTTGCATTAATGAAATCTAAAAATATTCTAGACAACTACTATAAATTTACTATTAATCATTTTTCAAATATAAAAAAATATTAAATGACATGTTCATTTTTATAATATAAACTTTTAATGTTCCGCGCGCGTGTGTGTGTGTGCGTGCGTGCGTACGTGCGTCGTGGTCGGCGCACGCCCGACCAAGAGTATACTATGTATCATTGTATCATTTATATATATATTATATAATATATTATTATATATATATATATCATTTATATTAGTGAAACATATATATTCCATCATTTCTAACAATGTTTATCGAGTAAATTTACTGATTCAAAACAAGAATAATGTAGTATGTATGTATGTATGTACGCGCGCGCGCATAC
>NW_016909094.1:493410-504355 GCF_001483705.2 Eufriesea mexicana
TATATAATATTTTTTTATTTTTTGTATTTAAAATATTTTTAAGGGTATATAATATTTCTTATTTTATTGTAATAAACCATTTTTTTTATTTTTTTCTTAGGAGATATTTTCTGTAAAAATAAATAAAGGATTATAAAGCACTTGAATTATCTTTAATGATACTTTAAAAATATGTAGTGATCTTAAATGAAATATCATTATACAATTTCAAAGGTTTCTTTATATTGCAAAAAATTGTTCCAAATGAAAATATGAAAATGTAACAAATGTTTTATTTGTTGTAATTATTATAAGTGTCATCAACATTATCATAAATTTTATTACTTTAACACTGTATGTAGTTTTTTCTTTTTTTCTTTGTACAAATTGTTATTATATTCTATATATATTTTACTTGAAATGAAATGAAATATATTTCTTACATTACTATTATTTAATACCTCTTTTTTTGTACTCGCGATTTAAAGTCTTGTGCTTGTTAAAACAAAAAAATCTATAGATTTTAGAGTCTATAGATGTATATATTATAATCATTAAAAATGTCCAGTCTCATTTGAAACAATATTTTGAAAATGTATTATAAAAATTTATATGTACAACATTATTTAGATTTATATTCTTAAAATTTATGCATGAGCATGTATCATATGTAATATATTTTTAAAAATGCAGATCATTATAATGATTTACTACTAATTTTCTTATTAATTAGAATGTGTGAAAAATTCATAATTTTGTTTATTTATTTTAACAAATTTGCTCTGTATAAGTTTAGACTTTTCATTATTGTTTTAAAATATTATCCTGTTTAATACTATATATAATTGTTAGCTATCTTTTATTTTAATCAATTTTAATTTTTATCAAATAATGTTCTTTTCCTTATTCTGATAAATATAACTTAAATGAAAATTTGTATTACACAATATAGTTTTTAATTTTTTAATTTTATACTGTAGTACACCCTGCTATAATACTTTAGATAAAATTAAATCAAAATTCATAATTGTATATTACTTTTGAATGCATTAAAATATAAAATAATACGTATAAAATATAAAATATTATAAAATATTTGTTGTAAACAAATTACATTAGTTAAAAAGTAAATGAGTTACTGCAAAAATATAAATATTTCAGCATATATGACAATAACTGGAAATTTCTTGCATGATGCATGTGCTTGCTGAGTAATACTAACCATGTAGATTTAGAAATTTGTTAAAACGTGCAACATACACTTTTTATAATTTTGCATCAATTTTGATTTTGCTTTGGATAGAAGAGAGAATGCCGTTGCTGTACACGACTCAGGAAGTGCTGAACAACACTTTGCATCATATTAATCACCTACGTACACCTTCCTTATATCCTGTGCAACACGGCAATGTTCAGACTTCCTTATAATATTCCTGTGACACAAACTGTGCAGTTACTTAGCACAAATTTGTACGTGATATATGTTATGTTTCTGCAATGGATATCCATACAGTTATACAAATATCATCGAATAACTTCATTTATTTTCTTCTGGTTATTGTATTCAGGTGAGTTATTTTTGTGTCTATGTATGTATTTTTATATTTGATGTATATTAACAGTGTTATGTTATTATACTATTATTATTAGATTTGATGAAACAAAAGGATTCATTTAATATTATATTCGATGTACATTAATGTATAGGTTTTTAGTTACATTTATCTAAAATTATAGCTATATTAATATATATTAATATTAAATATATGTTACTATTAAAAATATGATATAAATTAAAGTACTTTCTAACTATGGAATTTAAAAAGAAATTCTTTTAGTAGCAACAAGTCATATTTTTATTCTGATACAATGTATTTAAAATTATTTGGTCTGTAACTGCTTTTTTTTTTAAATTTTTAATTTTTTGTGTATATATTTATTATGTTTAGATAATTTAAGTTTTATAAAATTTTGTCATAAAAACTATATTTTGTTGCAATTGTGTATAAACACATTTTACATCTTATAAATATATATATATATATCGTCATATTTCAAACATTTTAATTCAAATCAGTACATCATTATTTTAAGATAGTAAAATATGTTTACATTCTTACGTTGCAGCAGCAGGAGATCCAAATGCATGGAGATTGGGAAGAATTGAAGAGACTGATCATGAAACACCTGTTTAATGAAATGAATATTAGATGAATGTCATCCTCGACAGTCAATATAAAGCAACACCTGTCTTTTTACATAACGTGAAATAACGATGAAATATATTCGTCATGTCGAAAAATATGGCATGGTGTGCGTGGAACAATTAAACATTCTCTTGCCAATTAATAATTTTTCCCACTAGTCAAGTATAATTAACAATGAAAAAAAAAACATTTCATTGTTTATAGAATAATGGTTCCATCCTAGTTTATATAAAGTGATATATGACTAAACATTACTTTATGCTTCCAATATATTATTGAATACCACCGAAACTGATTTAAATATGGCTGTTTATAATTCACACTAATTTTCTTCTTAACATGCATATGTTTAGTATCGAACAAGTAAGACTTTACATGTGTAATAGAATGGAGATTGTTCAATCGCAGCGGCGTAACTTCTTTAATGACAGATCTGTGATTTATTGGAACTGGTAAAGCAAAAATTAGGGAGGCCTAAATACCAGATTGTTTCCCATACCCATATATAGTGCCTTTTTACTTGCATTTCATTTATTAATTTTTTAAGAAAAAATATACAATACTATTGTATACTAATTTACATATTCATTCAATATCTTTTAAGAAAATTGCTGGTGGAAATTTATATACTTTAAGTACAGTTTACGATTGTTTCTATATTTTCTACTTCAATGGGACCATTTTGAACTGGTCTTTATTTAGAAATTAAATGGTAGAAATATAATTTATTAAATGTAATATATGTGAAATTTGTTAATTTGTTAATCATTGCTAATGGTATAGCTACATTTTTCTTGCTATTAAACATCAATATAACAATTATTATTAATGTAATAAATCTTTATTAGATAGTGTTACAATAAAATTGACTTAAGTTATACTAATACAAAACATTTTCAAAATCTAATTCTTACTTCTTTGATTTATACATTTTTCACAATAAAATTGATGTAATTAAGTTATACTAATACAAAACGTTTTTAAAATCTAATTCTTACCTTTTTTGATTTATACATGTAATATCAATACAATTTATACATATATACGTATAATTTGTAAAATTTATACAGTTGAACATACTATGTAGATACAGTAATTTATTTTTACATTAAATTCGTTATTAGAATATTTTATGATAAAGCAAGGTTTTATTTTGAAATATGATCATTTTAATTTTTTGCTACTGTTTTTGCATTTTGTTAAATTTGATTACAATTATTGGAATTATGTTTTTTTTTTTCAATCTTATTACCATTTTATTTTGTTACTACTTTATTTGCAATTTCTGCCAGCAATTAATCGTTTTTGTCATCAAAACTATTGTTAAATAGTTTTGAGAGATTATTGTGCGAATCATATCATAAAACTAGATAATGGCGTTCAGATTAGAGAAGCAGGAAGTTACGCCAGAAAGCGCTGGATGATAATACAATTGTAACGTGAGCTATATTAATAAAATAATATTTATATTGATATACATTGTCGATAGAAAAATAAATGCATATAACTTTTAATGTTTAATATCGTAAAATTATCGAAAATCGTTACAACAATATTATAATCGCGATTACTGTTTCTTTGTTCAAAAGAACAAGATTATCTTTACATATAATTTATAAGTGGTAATTATGATTAGACTCAATTATTAGAATGAAACAAATTAAAAAAATTAATACGCACAGAGGAACAAAGAGAACATTAATGTAATTAATTAAAATTATTTTGAATGAATATAGTGAAAGTGTTATGTACCGAAATTTAAAGTAAATATCTCAGGTTTTAATGATTGGATACAGTTGTAGAAAAAAGAAACACAAAACAAAGGAAGTCTTTAAAGACAATTTGTTTAGTCTAGTGAAATGCATTATAAAATTTAAAATGTTGCTAATTGAATTCATGCCCAATTAAGGTTGTAATACATACTTTAAGAGGACTTTTTATATGTAAAATCATAGTTCTGAGCATATTCTATTTCAAATATTATAACTAGTTTAAAAGTTGAATAATAATTGTTCTATTGTATGTATAAAATACATCCTTGAAAATAATTTTATTGGATAACAAGATACTGATTTCTTTATTATTCTAGAAAATCACTATTCTTCTCAAGATGTTAAGTCGAAAAAAATGAGAATTATGCAATTTTATTTACTCTATTCATGTATATATATGAAGTGTAAATGATTTTGTTTTAATGAATGTAAATTATTCGTTACTCATCTTTGTTGTTTATTGTTTCAGATTGTTATCATTATGTGTAGACTTTTTAGTACATAGTTAGGTATTACAATGAAATATGAAAGAAATGAAAAAATTTAAATTACATTGAATACATTAATGAAAAATCTAATGACAAAAGAAATAAAGAAAATTAGTTTTAGAAAAAAATATCAAGTATCAAATTATTCCTGTTATCCCTTTTCATTTTTCTTTCTAATTTTATAATATACTTAATTAACTATTTTTTATTACTTGTAGAAAATTTTATTTAATTTCGAATTATAATAGAAAATGTATTACATAATAATACAATATTTGTACTTATAAATTATTTAATAAAAATATAATTGTAAAATGTTAGTTTTGCAAAATACTAAAAAGAATAAGAATAAATT
Source organism: Eufriesea mexicana (assembly GCF_001483705.2). NCBI lineage: Eukaryota > Metazoa > Arthropoda > Insecta > Hymenoptera > Apidae > Eufriesea > Eufriesea mexicana. Next base: position 498,212 of record NW_016909094.1, read on the forward strand.
TGTTTCTTATAGTTTTCTTCATTATAATTTATGTCTAATTTCTATGACTATTATTTATTCAAATTGTATATAGCAGTTACAATTTTTATATGATTAAAAATTAACTAAATAAATTTAATAATGTTTAATTAGAAAAATATATATTCATTACAATTAAAAAAATTCGAAGTTTTAAATCATAAAGAAGAAGCATTTTTTTATTTAACATGTAGATGTCGTAATAATAATGTATTTAATGTAATAATTAATTTATTCAAATTTGTAAATTATTAATGAAACAATAAAAATTATTACTTTACACGATAGAAGTCTTTCGTAAAATCCGTTATAAGATTCATGAATTTACAAAATAAGTGTATAATTATAAATGTAGTGAAATAATTACTATCATATTAAATAAAAAATTATAAGTTAAATAAGATAAGATAAATACAGAAGATAATAAAATTTGAGTAGTATTATGTTACTCATAAATTATGACTCATAATAAGACACAATATTTGAATAGTATTGCCCTGTATTCGCGAGTTGTCAAATGGTTATTTGATATCAAATAGTGATTTTTACTAGTGAATTAAATATTTAATAAAATGTCATCATTGGGAATGTACGAATTAACTCATCCCGAATCACTGTCAGAATCACAACTTAAGGAAATTTTAGAAAATGTAAGTGAAACAGGTTATGTTTATTGACAATTTCTCTTGATCAAATCTTGAAAACTTAATTCCTTTATAAATTAAAATATTACTTATTTAACTACAAATATATTTAATAGTATATAATGATCTTTCTTTTAATAACTTTTTATTATAATATAAAAGATGTTATAAAAATTAGTTGTAAATATATGAAATTTTAGAGATTTTGCAATTTCATAAATACAAAATTAAATATTCAAAATTGAGTAAATATACAATTATTAAAGTATTTTTTATAATGATATTAGTATTAATATTTATATTAATATTCTTCTTTAATTAATTTTTTTATAAAAAATACTTATTATTGACGCATATCAATTATTCATTCTTAATTTGTTTATAGAGGTGCATTGACTTCAGTGATTATAAACATTTCTCTAAATCTGACCTGATAGAACTATATAAACGGGTGGCTTTGCCATTGCCCCAGAGACAATCTGAAAACATTCAAAACTTTGATACAAAAGGATATAATGAGGAAATATATTCTACTAATGAATTTCATAGGAAGTTAGTTTTATTGTAAGTGAAAATATTTATTTTTATTTATTACAGAGTGAAGAAATGAATAGTTTGAATTATACGCAATATATGTATGATACATGAGTTTTATTTTGTTTTGTTTTAATTTAATATTGTCTTTTATAAATATGGTACTAAGTCTTTAAATGATAAATATTTAATAAAGAACTTAAAATAGGTTATCACCAGGGAGATATGTAACTAAGATATTTTATTTAGATGTTTTATTTTAATTATTTTTATACTTTTAATTTATATGCATGTATTAATATAACTTTTATATAATTTAAAAATAAATATATGTACATTTAAGAATTTATAATTTATAATTATTATATATAATTTTTATTTTTGTAATTTATACAAAGTATGTAGAAAGTAAATATAATAAACAAAAATACATAAATTTTTTATAGGACCAGTACATGTAGTACAAAAGCAAGTTTAAATGAAACAATAAAAACACCTGCAACTTCTTCTGTGAGATCAAAGTCCTCTATAAATGAATTTAAACAAACATCTAAGAAAATACGTTTGTGTAATTCAAATAATGTTCTAAAATATAATGGTATTGATAAACGTATTAGTGATGAAAAACATGATGTACGTATATGTATTAATTATTTGATCACTTAGTTTAATTCTTATATTTAAATAATCAATTTCCTTGGTATTTTGATTTATTATAAAAAATTTTATATTATATTGTTATTTTTGCAGATATTTAATATAAATTATACAAATATTTACTAAAATATAGATAAAAGATAATAACTATTGCATGATTACTATCTATAAGAAATTAATGTAAAAATTTTTATGTACTTAGGGAGCTTCACCGAAGAAGAAACAAAAGATTACATGGCCATAAGATTATACCATATTAAATTTTCATGGTACATAAAAAGTATTTTTTTGATAATGAATGCTTATTTAAATTAGTGGCTGTTATTGAATTCAGATATAGATTTCTATGAAATTTGTACTAAATAATATTATTAATAGAAATTTGTAAGGTAAATTTGCAAAACAAATGGTTATTTAGTATTAATTTTTATTAAATTATTAGAGGTATCTACTTCATTAGTTAAGAGTAATATAGAAGATCCATTCTATAAGTATTGATATATGTATTCATATTGTTGGACAAAAACAAGGTTGCTGAAATAATTTGAATATCCTGACAATATTTAAATTATTTATACTTCAGTGTAAGAAATTTTATACCTTCTTTTATTTCATTTGAAGTGTAAGCATTAATAAAGTAGAATATTATTGGAATCTGTTACTATCGCGTTTTAATCTACAAAAAAAAATACAACTACTACAATACTGGTTTAAGAAATAAGATAGAAAGTGCACGAATGATCATTTGGCAATATTCTATAGTTTACAGACTAACATCTTTTTACAAATATCCATTAGAAGACACTATGTCAGTTGTAATGTGTATTAGCTATTTGTTAATACTAAAATGAAAATATCTTGCAAACCAATAATTTTTTATAATAAGTGACTTAGTACTTTCATGTATAAAATTGGTACATTAAAAAATATATAATTCCATTTAAAACAGTAAAGTTGACCTTCATATATTCTTTATGTACCTACCTAGGAAAAACTTACCTATATCAGATTATGTGCCCCTTAAAACCATCAAACTTTTGTTTGAGCATTATTTTGTATTGTCAATAATTTCGGAGATATTCGGCTGAATCGATTTAAATAGAACACCCTGTATATACAGGCAGAGTTCAATGTAATAGTATCAACAATTTTTGCAAATATCTCGAAAACTAAGATTGAATAGCAATTATTACTCGAACAGAATTGTTCAAAATTTCGTTCTTTATAACACATTTTAAAATTATTGAGATCAGGGCATGCATTCTGCAGTTTTTCCATACCCTATATTTTTTGTAAAAAAATATCATTCTTGTTGATATTAAACTCACCATTTCTCGAAAAAAAGAGAGAAAAAGAAAAAAGTAAATCGAATGGGTAATTAAAGCAAATTTTTACCTAAAAAATTTTTAGTACAATACATTGAATTTTACTTATATGCATGCTTGTGGCAATGCATACGTCAGCCTGTGGTTGTCCTTTACCTACTGTACCTAGAAATATATATGTATATCGTGGCAGTCGGCAACCAATACGTATATGGGCAAACTAAAAAAAACACCCTCACTGAAGTAAATATGAATTTGGGTAAAATATAAAATTAATATGCGTCGGCAAGGGAGAAGTTTTGTCTCAACTTCTGTATCCACATCTTGAAAAATTTAACGTACATAACCTACTCTAATTTATGGTTAAATATAAAAAAAAGTTCAATTCGTATGATTTTTCAGAAAGCACTCATTACTGATCGGAACTATATATTAAAGGATAGCAGAGAGAAAGGGATAGAACCTAAATCTAAAATATTAGTTTTATGTATCTAATAGTTATCGAAATTTTAATGAAAAGCCTTCGTCATTATATATAGACATTTCTATATTTATACAAGAGGTTAAAACGACTAGCTTCTTTGAACTTGTAACCATCGAGCAATCGATGATGCGCACTAATATTAGACCTTGATTTGTATAAGCTTTTATAAACTTATCTTTTTTTCAAAGTTGTATTATGTAATTTTAAATAATAAATTTGGGATAGGTTTAGTTATACTTTTTGGGGTGAAAGGGAAAGCCGCCCATACATTCAAATGTATTTGAAAAAAAAATATAGATAGATTTTAAATGGGACATCCTATAAAATTGGCGTCAAATGTGAGTACACGTCATTAAATATTTGACACTCGAAAATGACTATTAGTACAGAGAAACAATCGTTTTAATTATGTTTGTATAGACAAATTTCCATGTACAATGTCAAGAATTTTTTTATTAATATGTAAAATTATTTATTTCCTGAAAATAATATTTTGCATTTAGTATATATCTCCCTGTTCCATCTTTTGATAAAAATTTGGAGTTGATTGGGCTGTTCTTCAGATTTCAAAGAACACCAGAAAAAATAACAAAACATTTGTTTTGCAGATATGTATGTATGTTAACCATAAAGTTGAAACAAGGAATTTTTTCGTCGCCATTCTCTAAGCAGTTATAACAATCTGAATTATTTCATTGTGTATGTATTATATAAGATAGTGATTAGGTTAGGTTAATTTATATTTTGTGAGGTGGCAGTGCAGTATATGATTAATATATCGGCTGTTGCCGACCATTGGTATATATTTCTAAATATAATAGGACAATCGGAGATTGATGCATACATTGTCATGGATGCGTACGTATAAGAAAAATTCAATGCATTGTATCAAAAGTTATTTACTAACATCTCGGAAACTAATGAATACCTGAAGTTCTAAAGTGCCCAAATTGTTGATCAAGATGAAATTTTAGGAAAGGAGGGGTACAGTAAACCTTAGATACCAAATTTCAATATTGCCTTTTTAGTATTTTCTAAGATATTAATTGAATTTTATGTAAATATATACATTTATGCCAATATTGCGTCAACTATGTAAGCCTGTGGCAGTGTATATGTGAAATCAACTTGAGCCCAAAGCTACTGCCCATTGCAGCGAGTGACTAACATTTTTGTAACATTTGTGATTTATGAGTAATTGCCAATTATAGTATAATGGGTGAATTTAAAATATGCATTTTCATACATTTTTCGGTACAGTGTTAAGCTTATATAATTTAGCAAAATGTGATACATAGTATGAATGCTGTTCGTAATTAAACTCAATATACCTTTAATGCAATCCGTCGATATCGCACTAATTCCTTTAATATGATAAACAAAAATAAAAATTCAGGCGACATCCAATCAGCACCATCTATGATTTTGAACTAGAAGTTCAGGAAAGGTAACAAGAGCGCAGATGCGCGAGGTGTCGTCAAACACTTTGGATGTCACAGACAGATACTGGTTAGAAAAGAACAGAGGTGCTTCGGTGCCGTGAAAATTAACAAATTACTCAATTTCGACGTGTCACGTTGACCTCCGCCCCATGGGGTAGAAATCAATTAAGAAATCATCCCTGGGGCTTAACGACAGGCCGATAAGCATAGGACGACTAAGGCTGACGAGAATGGCAGTGACTGAAATGAGTGTTGGAACGAGTCGTAAAGATGACTTACGAAGCATGGAATTGTTGAGTACACGAGAATATGTCGCGTAGGCTAGTCAATACTTAAAAATAATTATATTCTATTTGGCAAACGAGAGGGATAAGAGAGGAAAAATATGAAATGTATATGTTTGCTCCAAGTTAAGTGGCTTACCTTTATACAGGAAGCGTGCACATGAAACTTGTTAACCTAGAAATCTATCATGTAACTACTTATAAATAGGCGCACGCATCCGGCAACGTCCAACGGTCTTCTGAACGAATTCTTGAAAAACTTGAAAACCAGAAAGGAAACATATAATCCTGAAATGAAACAGATTTGTAAGGGGAAAGAAAATAAAAGAGAAATGAATATAAACCAGAAAAATCAATTAAATGGAGTGAACAACCCTGCAATGGGACATAAACAACACAAGACAGAGAAGACATAAACAAACCAATGACGAAATATTCGAATTTTCAAATAAAGATAAATAGAAACGAAAACATAAAATGTGGAAAAAGAAAAATAATTAAATCCTGAAAAAAATTAGATTTGAAAAAAGAATTATTAACAGTCCAACGATGATACATCGAATATTATACGAAATATTTGAATTCACAAAAAAAAATAAATAGAAACAAAAAAATAAAATCTGGAAAAGAAAAAATAATTAATACCTGAAAGAAAAAAATAATGAACACCTGAAAACAAAAAGAACTTATTATTAAAGTATTGAAGGGGATGGGGTGGCTAACCCCAACCTTACTTCGCCCTTCCCCCCCCCCCCC
>NW_016909094.1:504846-540708 GCF_001483705.2 Eufriesea mexicana
CCCCCCCCCCCCTTCTGTGTACCAAGAAAATTTGAATGTTTCACTTCCAACGGCAAATCGACAAATAACTCAACATTCGCGCTTCAATCTTTATATAGCCACCAATCGGCCGAAAACCCACGGAAATTTCCGAACTTCATCGATTCCATTAATTATTACTTTTTCGCTCTAGTAGCCAATAATTTAATTTTTTCACTTTTGTTATAAATTCACATTGTGAACAATTTGTTATTAACAATATTAATTTGTTATAACCATTAGTGTAATAATTTATAAACTTTTTGCAAATTATGGTACATTTTAACATTAGTACATTATAAGTTCAAGTAATAACCAATAATTTATTAATTTTTTCGCTTTTATTATAAATTTACGTTGTCAACAATTTGTTATTAGTAATAAATTTGATAATTGTTACATTTTTTATAAGTTTTGACTGTATTCGCATTTTCATATGATAAATTTTCACGATACGTATATGCACGTTAAAATATTTTTATATTCCCTGTATTTTTGACTAAAATGGAGTATTACACGAAAAGTAAAAAACGTTAAAAGATCCATTCTTATCTTAAAAGTTAGGTAGAAATTTATTTTTTAGCATCTTTATATTAAAAAGTCATTCGTTTTTATGTATTGAGTAACGAAACTGTTTCAAATTACAATTGGTTGAGAGAAATTTCTTCTAATTTAGCGATTAGTATGAAAAAGTACATGAGAACATAGACATGTTATACGTATAACAAATGAGATCTATTGGATGATAATTTTGGTGTGGATTACGCGTGTCAACAGCCCTGACGAAGTTAAATGTGCGAACAATTACTATGCGGTGGGAAAATCCCGCTTACGGGTTCCCAAAACATATTTTATTGTCCTGTCAACATTGAATATCATCTTAATAATGTTTCTGGATGATTTCTGCTTTAGAAAAGCCTACGGAATACACTACTGTGTAGCAAATTCGTGCCAGATAAAGAATTTTTTGTAAGAATGTAAAAGCATGCTTGGAGGATTGTTTTTAAACTTTGATGATCAATTAAGTACCATAAATGATTATAAGCATTAATAAACTCGGGATACTCTCATCTAATTTGAATGAACCTTCTGACGTTCTTACTTTTTATGTATTACTTTATTTTAGCCAAAAATCGTGCGTTTTTAAAAAAACTCACATTTTTCAGAAACTGAGGACGATAGAGCAATTTTGATTACTGATTCTTATGCAAGAAAGTAAACTGTACAAAAATCACCTAATGGATATGTGGTTCACCCCACAGTGGTTAGGTTTTTCATCGTCTTGTTCTTGTGCCTTCCGTAATATTCTAGTGACCGTCTTGCTATGTTATGTAACGGGTAGAAGGGACGTAAGGAAGGGATGTGTTTCATCCCGAGCCCACTAGTGGACTCGTTAGTAAAGCTATCTAGCAGACCCTACCTTAGATAGAGGATACTTAGGTAGGCTAGGAACTTGTGTTAATGTCAGTCAAGGATTCACCGAAGACTTAGGAGAAAACCTTGAACCTCCGTTTTTCCATCTAGCGGTGACGATGTGAACGTTGGTCGCTACAGATATTACAGATTAGAGAAAAAGTTGAAATTTGTTGGACATCTCTGCAAATATTTATGATTTCGCAAAAGAGCGAAGGAGGGATTTGATTTGATTTGATTTGTTTGCAGAAATGATATCCCGGGTTAGGAAGCTGAGGTATCGTCATTATTAAAAATTCTGGTATGCATAATATATCTGTAGTGTAAAACGATATTCTTTGATCACCAAAATAAAAATGTAGTACAGTTTGAAAAATAAGACAGGTCAATTTTAGATGGGATACTCAGTAGCGTCTGAGCTTGAATGTTACTGTGGGTCTTCGGATATTCGACACATGACGACGTCTACTACTACTAACAAAAAGATTATGTTACCTAGGTACTATGCGTTGCTAAAAAGAAGTCCGTTAAGCGAAACGTAGAACCGAACCCCATGAACCCATCCTTTCTAACGTTATCGCAGAAGCAGAGTAAACGTGTTTACTTTATTGGCAGAAATGATCCCTTCCTATTAGCCTCGTCAGATAGCACCATGTGACAAAGAAAGCGAACGGAATAATGGAGACAAAGTGAGACAGACTCAATAAATAGATGCAAGAGCGTAGATCCATCCCTAAAGCATTAACTTCAGATTCTTCCGATAAATGTTCATTTCCTAATTTTATTTGACTATACTTATATTTCATACACGTATTAATCCTTTGCACTCGACGATTTTTTGGTTAAGGAAGGCTACGAGTTGAAAAATTTTCTGCTATAAGGCGGATGATATTTTTTGAGCAGTAAATAAGAAATCATATAATAATTAACACGTAGGATTATTTAATTTCGATATCTCGCACACTGCTACATTATTTTAAATTTGATGTATTAATTAATATCGAGCTTTGAAATTTCATCAAATAACGACTGAAGGGCGCCTCTCGAGTGCAGAGGGTTAGATATGTGTTTAGTATTTATGAAGTATAAGTGAAAATAATCATATTTTGCTCGTGCAGTATTGCTCTCATGTTCACAAGCGTACAATGTGTTATTTGAGTATAGGAATTTTACGGATATCTTATGCCTATGTTAACGTATAACGTTACTGAACCTGAAGGTACTGGTTTCGGTAGTGTCGCAAAAGAATGGGGACTACAAGCGAGCATATTAGGCGGAGCAAGTAGAATACCTCCCTTGTCCCTGTGCCAAAACAGCGGACTTCTTCTCTGCAATGCATAGTATATCAGAGATTGTTCCAGAAAGTACTTAAAGGATGTTCCAAAATTCACGCAAGATTAAAATTTTGCGCCATTTGTACGCAAACAAAGGAAAATGACAGCGTGACAATTGACAGTTCAGGGTTATTAAAATTGGAGCGCTACACGAAAGAACAATGCGTCTTCATTGTTGAGCAACATTTACAGTTTTTAATTAAAAACCTGTGTTTTCTACCAAAATTACTTCTTGTCTGAATTTTAGGACACCCAATATCTCCGATCGGCATGAAATTTTGAAAGAGAGGGGTCGAGGGATCCCAAATATAAAATATTAGTTTCAGGTATTTAATAATTTCCGACATATTAATAAAAATATATTGCTACCGATACATTAAATTAAGATAAGATTGATTGATTTAAGAATGTTTATGTGAAATCGTATTTTTGTGCAAGATATATGAGAATTATATGTCATGACCATTAAAGCACGATAGTACACTTTCAAATCGATGGTGTGTTCAGAAAGTAGTCACAAAATTGTCTTCAAGCATGATTTTTCAAGATTACATTTTTTTTCTATCGCATCATATTTTACTGGTTATGAGGAGAAAATTTCTGGAAGGAGAACCATGGGTATCAAATAAATCATTCTCTCAAAAAATTAACCATAAATATTTTAATTTATCGCGCAGAGACTAAATTCTTCTAAATTTTGTTCTAAATTTCTAAATTCTACGCGAATGTTTTTCGTTTTACGTATCTTTTGCCGCCGTTCAAAATTGTAAAACTTTCTAAAGAATTTCTAAATTCTACTTTCTCAAAAAGGAACTGCCATTCGAACAAATTTTATTTTACATTTTCAATTTGTTTTTACATGGAATTACTCCAGTTTGGATTATACCATTCATTTACAGGTACCCTGTTTTTGCATTTAGATAAATTAGAAAATTAATTACAACGCAATTATAAGCTCAATGCAACGATTCAATTTCTTCTTACTTTCAAACTAGTTCCGAAATTTTACATTATTGTAAAATAAATAGATGTAATACGAAATAAGTGAAAATAATAAGAAATAAGTTAATTTAAAAAAAATGATTGATTTAGACTACTTTCTATAATTACCACTAGGTACGATTAAGCCATCTACAGGTCCAAGTGGTTACTTGCATTTTTTGAATTTTCAAAATTTTGGCGCCAAGACACCTAAGCTTAACTTTTTAAATTTAAAATAAATTTTTTCCTCTTTCTTTTTCCAGAGTTCAACGATTTGGCAAATGAGTGATTTAATTATGCTTCGGTAGAATGTTATATCACACTTAAATGGAGTAAACGAACGCTTTGTTTGTCAGGATATAATCGTGGAATCAACGGAGATCGGAGACAGGAAAACGAAATGCGAGCATTCCAAAGCGGATCATTCCAACTCTTTAGTATTCTTCGCGCCACGTGCTTACATGACGGAAACGCTACACTTACGACTACGACTAAAACCACATGGAATTACGCAACAGAGAAAGCACAACAATTTTGAGTTGGAAGAATTATTGTCCGAATTGCTTTGTTTTCTTTATATACTTAAAATTTATCATACGATCATATACTCGACCTTTATTTTCTTCTTCTTTAACGAGAGATAACATTGTGACGTTGTATTTATTAATTTCAAAAATTTTAAGATACGATATTAAAAAAGCGATTCATATAAATTATATAATTCTTTTATTATTTAAAAGTATTAATGGTTATGTTAACTGAACAATGAGAAGGAAATCATTTGTAACTGTAACGGACACTTTTGTATAAAAATAATAAACGAATTACAAGTTGTTTAAATAATGGCTATTCTAATGAAGAGTTTGGAATGGTATTTTCACGCGTGTGTCCCTTTTGCATCAAATGCCTTAATTTCTATGTGATTTACAGATTACATTAGTTTGTATCATATTTTATTATTTATATTGCATTATTTATATTATTTTATATTAACAAGCATTAGTAATTATACAAATTACCAATTAAATAAGAATGAATGGATATTTATAATAATTTATTTTTTTAATAACGATGTACGAGATTTATTAATAACTCTTATTTATTTATTCTTATATATTTATTAATAACTCTTATTTTCTCGCATTTTATAATTTGCATTAGATAGTGGTTCCTATTTTTTAGAGATGTATTTAGTTGTTTCAGATATTAGCTGTAATTTTATTTGAGATTAAAATTTTCTATAATTTTTATCATATAAAATCCTGTATTATAATTAAAGGATCATATCCCATAAGAGGAGTCAAATTTTGATATTGTTCATTAGAAAATATGCCTCGAGAAATGAACACTCTGGTTACTTTCTTAATTTTAAATAAAACGTAAATATTAAAATTTAATAAATATCCAATTTATTTGATCCCAAATAACATGTTATTCGTTATAAATTTCTATACATTTGTTATCAGAGATAGCAGTTCTCGATACAATTTGAACGAATAATGAAAGTGTTTGCTGGAATTTCGAAGGTGGTTCAATGTGCAACAGTTAGAGAATTAAAAACGAGAGCGAAACTTTTGCTGCTGGGTCGGAAGCGTGTCACGTACGCACCTCCGAAGCTGTTTGCGATGCATCGAGGGCTGCGATGAGCATCGATTCACGTACACCACGAATGACAACCCTGTGCTACCTATAAATACGTTTGTCAGTGGAAACCGAACAGTCAGTTTCCTTCTAGACTTTCATTCAATTGTAGGATTATCCCAAAAGCAAATCAACATGGCTATTAAGGTGAGAATACAGTAGTAATTGAATAATTGATGAACTAATTTCACAACTTTTATCAAAAGTTCGTTCTTTTTCTTTGAAAAAATTGATTTTTATTTTATCAAAAGAAAAATCAATTGTTAATACATATACATATATAGATACATAAATACACACACACACACACACACATATATATATAGTTAAAAAAATAATTAATAGAAATATATACAAATTACATCGTTAGTTCATGTCAAAATAAGTGATGTTACTACTTGTATGGCCAAGCACTATTATTTTATTGTATATGACATTATACATAATATAAACATAATTATGTTACATGACATTCTACTATTTTTCTTTTTGTGAATAATTTTGGTTAATTAAAATTAATAAGTAAGGTAGAGCGACATAAACTGATAATTATTATAAATTATATAAATAAAAATACTGATAAAAATTTTAAAGATACGAGTTAGAATATATGAGAGTAATAAAAAATATTTTGCACATTGTGCATAGTCATTTCAAGAAAAATACAATCGCAATAGTTTTGTAAGTTACAAAAAGGTATCATTAATCACACATTATCACATTTTCATGTTCTATAGGATGTCCAAAGAAGAATGGTATATTTGAATAAGAGATGATAACACAAGCAAAGATAAGACAAAAGCAAAAATAATCAAATTTTTATGGTTGACACTTTGTTTCCAAAAAAGTCGAATTTAAAAAATTCGTCGAGTGCATTTTCGAGTAACTTTTGATAAAATGCATTCAATGTGATTACCGACAGAGTTTAGTCGACTCATTGGAATCTCGATTTTCTCAAAAGCAAGCCTCTGATGAAAAGGTGTTATTCTATATTTCCGACTTACCTTTGCTAGTAAAATAACATTTGCTTAAACGTGCAATTTTCATTCCATTATTAGTTAATAAAATGCACGTACAATTAATAAACATTCAAACTCGATTTTCTTAAATACACTTTATCTTCTTTTTTCACTTATTTTTGCTCGTAGAAATAATCTTTCTTCCTGATTGCATCGTCTATCCTAGGATATCCTCTATAATAATTACTTTACTTAAAATTTGTATTTAATTTCTAGTTATTTTATTATTCTATTTTTCATACTTTCCTATTACGCTATATTTATTGTACTTTTTTATTGCATTCCAGCAAGTAATTATTGTGTTGGCGATTGCCACATTCGCGACATGTAAGGGTGCTGCAGTTTTACCGGCAGTTCCACTGGCCAAACTCACACCCATAAATCCAGCAGTTAATTATGATCCCCATCCACAATACACTTACGCCTACGACGTTCAGGACAGTTTGACTGGAGATTCGAAATCCCAGCAAGAGACCAGAAATGGTGATATAGTCAGCGGCAGCTACAGTTTCATTGAAGCTGATGGCACCAGAAGGATCGTTGAATATACAGCGGACCCTGTGAATGGATTCAACGCTGTTGTCCATAGAGAACCAGTGGCTATCATTAAGCCTGCCCTGAAGGTCGCTCCGATTGCTTTTCACCCGTAGATAATTTCAGCCTATTCATTGCTTATGGCCTACATTCACTGCTGCTCACTAGAGAAAAAAGAATAGGACTATTTTCATGGTACATGGAATTTGTTAATAGAATTTTAGCTTTTATCCATTTTGTCATTTTAACTTGATATCATGCAGGATAGAATATTAAATTGGTACTCATATAACAGAAGAATCATTCGTCGTATATGAAATTTATCATTTGGACAATGGTCACGATTTTTGCGCCATTTTTGATGTTATTTAAGTTATGTATTACTCAACTCAATATTTGTCGCTTATAATAGGAAAAGGAATTCCTATTTGCCGTTTTATACTACTTGCTACGTAGCTAGTCATATCACATTGTACATACTGCAATCATTTTGTAATGAAACGTTTATATTAAAATCCTTTGTAAAATATGTGAGTGTAATTACTACTATTTCCCATTTCCTTGGTTATACTTTCATATTTTATATTTTAATTAAAGTCAAAATTAAAGTTGTTACTTTTTTTTAAATTGCTATTTTGCACTAATATTAATTAACAAATTATATTTCTATAAATTAAAAAAATATATTTTGTATACAATAGTATAAATTAAAAGATTATTTTCTCACGTTTTTCATTTATTTTATTTTATTTATGTTGTTATAATATTTTCAATGTCATAATTTTTATTGCATATCGTTATACCATAGACATCAATAATTTTTATTTATGTTATTAAAATTATTCATTTTGCAATATTTGTATATCGAAATATATTATTATTTACAAAATATACATTTATCATAAGTGAAATACTTATAAAATTTAATTTCTTTTTTAATTTTATTCTTTCGATAGTACTATATATTCGCAAGAAATTGCACTTGTCTATTTTTATATAATTTATATAAATATACATTTAAGATAGGTATTTTTATTTTTATAAATCTTTACCTTTACGAACTGAAAAATGAAGTAGAATGTCCAGTTTCAAGTTATTAACGACATTCTGTAATGTAGTTACAAAATTATTACATGTATTATTATGAAATATGAAATACTATTCGTGACTACGCATAAAGAAATACTTATAGAGTCCACAAAAAATAAAGCATCAAAACGTGCTAAAAATTTCGTTCTTTAATAAGTTTAATGTAGGAAAGAATCACGTAGAATTATTTAAATTTATTGTTTGAGCGATAATTATATAAACTTTTATATTTTATGAATATATATAACAAATATTTCTTTGAAGCACATAAATAGTTTTAATATAACTATGGAATTTTTTATTGTTACTTACTTTAATATAAGTACGATGCAATTTAGTGTGGTAAAAAAGGAACTACAGTAATGCTCGGTTAAATTGTTATGGATCATCCTCACTTTTCCCCAGCGACGAATATCATAAAAATAATCGTGAAGTTAAGCAATAAAAGTTGAAAGGTTGTCATTTGATTGGTTATGGTAGGTTAGTGTTAAGGTGCATTCACACTTGTTGTGTACTTCTAGTATACACCTCCTATAAATATAGCTTTACATTTCAAATTCACAATGCAGTCAGTCATAATAATATATTATACGTATGTAATTACTTTATCATATTATATCAAAATAATGATCATGGTACAATGTAATTTAGTTTATTTATTACAGAAGAATTCTAGTTATTTTATTAATTTATTCTAATTTATATTTATGTGGGAACAACAAAGTAGAATGAAGCGTTTCATAATATAATAAACTTTCATTTATTATACTTATATAACGTAGTTGTCAGTAGAGAAATTAACGTAATAAAATAAGTATTATTATTAGATCGAAATAATCGATAATTTATGAAAATGTTCAATTTCTTTTGAATTTCTTGGAACTGTAGTGATTTGTGAATACTTATATTTTTATAAGAATTTCATTTTATGTAATACAATGTTCTAAAAATACTTTTCAAAAATAGAATCGTGTGATTATTTTATTAATTAAATATACTAATATATGAGTATTATAAGTATAACTTTATTTACATATTTAAAAAATATATATTTAATAGCAATTCAAAAATTGTAACCTAATATGCACATACGTGTAGCGTATAATAAATAGGGTTCTAACAATAAAGAACGAATTGACTACAAACAACAGCCATTGTCGTAATGCTTTCACAATAGTAGATTGCGAAAGAAAGTTCGACGAATTATAGATTACCCATTGTCTTGCACAAATAGCCTTGTTATACAAATTTAAGGAATAGCAGACTAGAATAAACATAACCTTTCTAAAAATGACATGCGCACTGACGCCTTTCAGATTAATTATGTATTAAGCATAAAATATGTACAAGTATACAATACACATATCAAGCAAAAGAGCACACTTGTTAATTTGGATATTACAAATCAAATTAGAGAAGTGTTCCTCTACACGTATTTACGTTCGACTCTGATATCGCTCTGGAAATTTATAATGAATGTACTGACGTGTGAAAATATAGGCATTGAGCAAGGAAAGAAAAGACACAATAAGCGTATACATAGAATCCACTCCCTTTCGTAATTTCGTCGGATAACCTCGAATTGACTTTCTTCGATGTATCAGCATACAAATGATACGCACACTCACACTTCATTTTCACTTAAAATTCAGCAATCGTGTGTCAAATTTAAAACAACTTCGACTGACACATATCAAACAAAAATTAGTTTTTTAGTGTATTATTGACTGTTATTACTATATCATTATTGGTATATACTGATTTTATATTATAGATCTTTACAAGTTTTTACAATATCATGTACATACATAATAACTTTATACATAATAACTTAATGATGAAAACAACAGATAAAATATAAATTTATAAGATATTAAATAAAATTTACAAATGTTCTATTTCTGTATAAAACATTTATTTTATAAAATACATTTTATTTATTACATTGAAAATATATGAGAAGTAAAGAACATGTCAAAATATTGATTTTTTAATGAATATAACAAATATCTTTATATTAAATAAATTTTTAAGAAAATTGATATTTTTATGAAATTCTCGTATCTTTTTGAGAATATGAAAAATATTTAACTAAGTTAAAAATGTTTAAAAAAGAATAAGTCTGTAACTATCTTTTTCACATATCGTAATCATCGTGATAGCAAATATATAACTAGTGTAGTTTCAAAGTATGGCAACGCGAACCAAATATTATTGATAACTTACATATAATATTGTAAATTTCGTATATTTTAAATATGGTAAATGTGGTATATTTTGTAATCTTTTAGAATTATATTTGTACAAATCATTGTACGAATATTTTTGCGATACAAAATAAGTATTTCTTAATTTTTTAAATCTGTATCCTTTTATATGAATAAATTTGATATTATTCTTTTTTAATCTAAAATTGACACTTATTTGATACTTATTCGGTTTGTTAAAATAAAATATAAACAATTCGGTGATAATAAAGAACTTAATGAAACTACACGATGTACATATTGAACTAAATTCTGTACGTTTTGATATTGCACGAATACAACCCTTTTACCGGAATTTTAAAACCGGAAATGAAATGGAAACTAAGAACCGAATGTTTATAGCGACATATTTTTTCAATAATAAGAAACAGTATTCGTAACTTTTAGTAATTAATTTTATTTTGAAATGGAACATACACATTGTTATCCCTAAAAATCTTAGAAATATTAATCTGCATAAAAATTATTTTATTATTTATATTATTTTCAAATTAAGTTTCTCAGTCTTTTCTCCCAGAATACTGTAATTTTGAGTTAGGATATACTTCAGACATACAGTAGTTACTAAAAATTGCTTCATTATACTTACTTTATTATAATATTAAACGTAACCCCTTATATAAATATATTAGGATATCTTTTATGATTCACTTTTATTATTTCTTTTTTTATAATTTTATTTTATACTTCATTTTCTTTTTATTCGTGACTTTTTAATACGTTTTAGTCAAGTTTTCACCGTGATTTAACACATTCTGTTTCGTTACACGACTTTTTAAATATGTTTTATTCATATTTGCACGATTTGTTAAATACATTTTGCTTATTTTTATCTTCAAATCCGGGAAACCTGTAAATATTCAAAAATGTTATTGAATGCAATTCTGTATTTCAAACTGTTTTTTCTATTATTAGCTTTAGTTTAACACAAGTTTTATGCTTTGTTGCAAATCAAATATTTTGTTACTTTTTATGATAATCGTGTAACTATCATCCACCGTGTAAAAAGAGTCGTATGTATACAACACATATTTTAGTTCTTAAAATAATATATTAAATTTCTTAGAACAATCATTTCATTACTGAATATTGTCTATAACTTTATTTAAAAATTACTTTTAGAAAAATATATCAAATTTATAATTTGCCCACGAACCCTTAATAGTTATTATGTGTATATCAAGATGTAAGTAAGGGAAGATATATCATGAAATATATTTGTGAAATGTATTGCTTAAAATATTTTGTATTTTGTAAATTATCTTTGTAATAATGATTGTGATTAAAAATAAAACTTTTATTTGATGAATAGAGATATTCTTTTCTATGTTATAAAAAGTGAGGGTGTTCTAACCCATAGTTGCATAATTTTTATGCAATTATTTTTGTATCAATATTTAATTTTTAATTTTAAAAAAGTTTTAAACTTAATAAAAGTTTAAAAATATTTTGTTATAAAGCGATCGTCTTCTTGTAGTAGAAATAGCTAATATCAGTGCCTGCTATAAACTTCAGTTTCCTTTACTTTTGAAGTTTTCAATTTTAAAAATAAAATTTAAAATTTTTAATTTCACAAAAATGAAATTTTGAAAAAAAGAGGAAAATATATAAAACCGAGGAGCTATAAATAATTCATTTTTAAATTATAAAAGCGTTAAATTAGCAATTTAATTAAAGTCATAATTTAAGTGATTTCACGTCAAAGTTCTCAGAGAACAATGAAATAGTGTCACAATTGCACACAAGAATAAAAACGAACAAATTTAGTGAAATGATAATTAATTACAGAGTAATTAAAACATGTCTGATCTTTATTTAATTATTTATCTAATTAATTATAATTTCACAAAAATTTGTCGAATCAGACGCAATGCGTTTTGTAATCTTAAACATAAAATCAATTAATTAACATTTTTTAATTAAATTTGAATTAAATTTTTTTCTAAATATAAACTAAATTTAAATTAAATTTAATATCTGTAGTTTAAAAACATCAACGTCGTGTAATGGTTTTTCGTATCATAGAAGATGTCTTTTAAAAGACAGATTAAAATTTTTATCAATGCGCTTACCTCTTTTTTCAAAATCGGTACGCGTTAAAAAACCCCTTTGTCTCCATAGCATTAGCTTAAGGTGTCACAGCGCGACTTAAATGCTAATCGATAACGATCACGCAATATCGTAAACTTTTGGAAGTGCGCCTTTTGTTGAAAGGGAGGGTTACAGTGGAGTTCACGGTTTGCGTTCGCGGTTTCATCGTACGACCTCGAGCGGCTCCGTATCTTCGACATATTGGCATACAGGTCGCGTGTATACGCTGCGACAATATGAAGAAACATAAGCGCGCATACTCATCGGCCAGTGGTTATACGTATGTACATCGCAACATTTATGAGGAGGTCATCGGATGGCAAAAGAAAAAGAGTAATAGGTAGACCGAATAAAAGAAGGAGAGGTTAAGTGGGGGCGGTGTGTATGCGTGTGTAAGGTGTCTCCTCGCGAGTTGGGTGCAAGGAATAGCTCGGTTATTGTTGGCGGATGACACGAAAACACCGACGGTCATCAGGCGTATAAAAGTACGACGAATCTTACCCTGAGGCATCAGTCTCCTGGCGATCCTCTCGCAAACAAACATGGCTGGAAAGGTAAGGAGTGCTTAGTCGAAGTACACCAACTTGGATGATCGTCTAGTTTTAACTAGCTTTATCAATCGAATATTATCACTTAAAATCGTGATACGTTTCAATTTCTAACCAATCTGCATCAGATGTATTATTCCCCTTCTTTCCTTTTTGCATTTACTTCTCGATATTTCAATCTCTTTGTTTCTTCATATATTTCCCCCTTTTCCTTTTACTTCCACTATATTTGAAATAAACGTGACAAATCAGGCATCTAATACGTTTCAATGCTCTTAAATTTCAGCTCGTCGTATTCTTAAGCTTGGCGGTCCTTTCAAAGGGGGCGGTAATACCAGCGATACCAGCAGTGCCTGCACCTGTGGTAGCAGCAGCGAAACTTGAAGATTTAGATGCTGCACCTCAATATAGTTTTGCATATGATGTCCAGGATGCTGTGACCGGCGATTCTAAAGCCCAATACGAGACCAGAAACGGCGACATAGTGCAGGGTAGCTACAGCCTGATCGAGGCAGACGGCACTCGACGTATCGTCGAGTATACGGCGGATCCCATAAATGGTTTTAATGCGGTGGTTAGCCGAGAACCAGCGACCGCTGTGGCCGCCATTGCCGCTCCATTGGTACCATACGCACCTGCTATCGCGCCTTCTGCGGCTGCTGCACCTGTTTTACCGGTAGCACCTGCACCAGCGCCAGCTATCCCAGCTAGCGGTCCAGACTCCGACGTTGAGGTTGTTGAGGCTAGATCTGGACCTCTCACAGCCGCTCCAACCACTCGCGAGGAACAGCTCCGACAACAGCAAGAACAGCAGCTACAACAATTGAAAGAAATTGAGAGGCAACAGCAAGCGCAACAACAACAGCAGTTACAGCAATTACAACAACTTCAACAGCAATCCAGACTGCAGCTACAACAGCAAATTCAGCAACGCCAACTGCAGAGGATACAGCAAGGGCAGGAAGCTCAGCAAGAGCAGGAACAGCAACAACAACCTCATCAACGACAGCAGCAACAAGGTGCACCAGTGAAAGCGCTTGCCACCCCAGTACAACTGGCGGCGAGAGCTCCACAACCTGCAAGATTGGTTAGTTTGCCAGCAGCCAAAGCTGTTACCAGTTACGCGAGTTATCCTAGTGCATATGCTTATACGGCCGCTTACTCGTCGCCCTTAGCTTATGCAGCGCCCCTTGGTGGTCTCACTTATGCACCCGCCTCCGCACTCCTCTGAAGTCTCTGTTTTTTTTTAAGATTGTTTTGTTATTAAGTCATGCCCGCCTTATTGACGAAGTCAACGAAGTTACAATAAATGTCTCTTTACAATGAATTATACGAAATCACCTGATTTGTGAATCCATTCAATTCCAGAAATTCTGAAATGTAGCTGTATGCAATTATTAAACATATTTACATTTCTTGCATATGTTAGGTTCGAAACGTTCTTCCACATAGCTTTGGGGAAATTATTACACTAGAGGAACTAGAATTCCTCGGTCGGTTATAGTAGATGCACAAACACAGTAAACAGACTTTTTAAGTATGTCTTTCAAGACAAATGTATATATATTATGTACTGAATCTGTTTCATCAAGAAGCCTTTAAAAAACTAGTTCCTTGTTTTCACATTCTACGAATATACAATTCCAAGAGAGCACAAATTTACGACGTATTAAGCAATCCTTCAAAAGAAATGTCTTCTGTCCACTATTGAAACATTTTTAACCAGTTAATAAGGTATCACAAATCAAAACAATTATCTGTACACTACATTCGATGAAACTTGTAAACAAGCATCCACTATAGGACTATATATCTTCTTCGGTAATACTTCGTGGAATAGTAACACCACTGGTATTTTCGCAAAATGATAACGTTGTTTCAGACACGTGGACACATTTTTATTCCATGCAGCATGGCGTCTCGTGCCGCGATCGTTGCACCGTGGATAAACGGGAAGATTTATTATTCAACAGGGTCTGGTTTTCTTTCTGGATTACGTGCAGAAGCTCGTGACGGGGCCAGTGTCCTCGTAATCTCCGTAGCCCCGGCACAATCGATTACGTCGCCACGACCTACGTGACCGTGTGTAGGCGTAATAAGTAAAAGCGTCGCGAATAACGTCGATCAATGTCACAGACGTACGCGGATCGATCACTCGTCACGTTCATCCGCGCGAACTTCGATTCATCGCACTCGATTACCGTTACGCAAGTCGACGTTGCGACGTCGCGAGGTCCTCTGTGTTTTACGCAAGAAACTTTACGTATGTTCGTTCGCACATGCGTACTCGCGACTCGACCTTCCACTACGTGCACGTAATAGACTAGGCGAATTGTATATACCTTGTTGCGTTGCATTTTTATGGAATGTGGTATAGAAGAGTTATTTATGGCGGATACTACTCTTTGTTCAGTTTCGAGATTATTACGTAATGTGTAAATGATATTCTAGTTTAAAGAGTGACAGGTGGTTGATATGTAATTATGATTATGGAGGGTGGAAACAAGCATAGTAGAATATTAAAAAGATCGTTCCAGATGTAATAGTGTTTTTAGTTTGAAGAAATACCGAAATCTTGATATAAAGGGAGTTTAAGGTTATATAATGTAATTAAATATGTACTTGTCGAATATGATTATCCCCATTTTACTTAAGCTGTGTAAATTAAGTATTCTAATTTAAATATTGATTTAATAAATTATGTAAGTAACAAGTTAATATGAGATAATATGAATTAATTTCAAAGTTGGAGCAGATTTCAAAATTTTATGAATATATTAGAATTATTTCGTTTTATCTATTGTTAAATTTATTTTTATACTTGATATAGAAGTATTAGTATTTATGTTTAAAAAGTATGTAAATGTCTTATGATATTGATGATTTATAGGATAATTTAATATTTCGATAAAAGAATAGAGTAATGAAATAGCATAGTATTTCTATAAGTAGTTTCGTCTTGTATATGTCAGGCGTATACAGTATACGACGATACACAGATATTTTTAACCAACTAATGTAATAAAAACTACGTAATATATACATTATAATAATATTATGAATTATTAAAATCTGTTACGTGTTATCTATAACCAAAATTTTGTATTTTATTAAGGAATTGAAGTTTATAATTATTATGTTTAAAATGTTGAAAATTTATTTTTATTTCATTTTGGAATATAATAATATTTTAAGTTAATAATAACATTTAAGAAATATTGATTTATTTAAATTATGATACAAATAGTATGTTATATAATTTAAATTCTAGTATTAATTTAAAAGTAAAATATATTTTTACTTTATTTAAAAATTATTTATTTCTATTTAAAATATATTTTTCTTTTTTAGAATAATCTGTTCGTTCTTGAATAACTATTTAGTTCTAAATAGTTCTATATCTGTTCTAAAAACTAATCGATCGTATAAAATTGTAAATAAAATTACCTACAATTTAAACAAACAATTAAGAATATTCACCTGCATTAAAAAGAAAATGAATATATTTTATTTCTGTTATTCTTTAACAACAAACGTTAAAAGCAAAATTAAACGTGCGATAGTCTGATACATTACCGACTATTACTACTGCAGCTCTATCTGATTATTATGAAATTCATATTAATCCTTACACTTTAATAGAATTTCGTATATATATGTAATGTTTCATTTTTATGTACTCACATATTCATTTAATTTGAATATAAGTGTGAATGACATACGCCACAATTTTTTTTACAAAATCAAATATATTAATTATGTTATGGTATAAATGATGTATTAATTTAATATATCAAAATTTTAATAAATCAAATTAACAGATACATTACTTTTGTACGTGACAAAAGCTGAACACATCAAGGACGCGATTTTTAATTGCAGCTTTAATTATCTGTAGAAAAAAAACTATACATCATTTTTAACAGTCACTATACAACGGGTATTTACACCAAATTAACACGTACACAAAGACATTTCGAAACACATTAAAGTCCTTATGTAATATTATGCAATATCTGTATAACACGTTTTCACTTTAAAATTATTTCACTTTTCTGGAATAACGGGTCACAATTGTGTCGTTGTACGAAGCAGCGATAATTTTGATTGACTTACGCTAATAGTAATGTAACACGTTAAAGAGGTATAAAATGAAAGGTAAATAAGGACGTTCTAGGTTCGAGAAAGAAAGGAAACGTTTTTTATACGCAGGTACGTAATATCTATCGGAGAGACCCTATCCTAGAATAAATTAATCAACGAGTTGCTATATATTTTAAATAATTTTTTCTTATAAATCGCTATTTCTTTAAAGAAAAATGGTTCTTGTTTCCGTTTTACTGAAACTTGTATATTGAGCGATAATATTTATAAGAATGTTACTTATATTCAATCTCAATTGAAATGTCAAAATATTATTCTCAAATGGATTAATTAAACATACTTGAAAAATTATATGAAATTAAAATATCAAAATACTTAAATTTTTTTCCAATAATTTATAAGTATCGAAAATATCGAATTGAATAAAATATTATTACAGTTGTAATGAAATACTATAGAAATAAATTAAAAGCCTTTACAGATATAGTCACTGATTATGTAGTATCCACAGTGTATCTTCATATACATGAATTTACACTGACCTTATGACCTTAAGAATAATAAGTTTGTGAAACTCTTTATTTATCGCATTAAGAGTCAAGAATTTATTGTATACATCTATATAAATCATTAACACAAAAATTCATTTTTATCTTATATAATATATCAAATTTAAGCAAATACATATATCGTAAATGTTTCTTGAGATACAAAAAGTATAGAAAATTAAAGTACCAAATATTTTGATGAAATTAATAATCGCCATAACTTAAATTTTAACAATAAACTATTCATTTATTGTACATAGAAACAGAAGTTTAAAATGAAATATATTAAATACTAAATATTGAAACGAGCAATATTATAATAGTAAGCATAAAAATTGGAATTTGGAACTCCTAATCCCTTACAATCAGAAAAAACAATAAAAACATTTGCAGTTAATAATAACCGAATTAAATCGGTTTGGAAAATCCTGTGACTGCAACTTAACATTTCCCATTTTAAAGTATTATATAATTAATTACATAATAATTACATTTTCCACTTGTACCATTTTATTCGCTACTATTCATCTAAATAAACATCCAAAAAACGCATTATAATTATATATAATAAAATTTGTCATTCGCTCGAGAACCAAGCGAATATGCGATTAAAAATCTCTCTATCCTAACTGAACTACACAAAGCAACAAAACAAATGTTTACAGGTGAGTACCATAGTGACTAAGGTACAAGATTTCAAGAACTAATGGAAAAATGAAATGACGGTGTACGTGGAATGAAATGAAACGTCAACGAGAAACGAGATCATCGGATATAGCGACGAATAAGAACGTCGTCGAAGAATAAACACGATAAAATATGGCCGAAGGATAAAGTCGCGAGATACCGACGAAGGACAACGTGATAAAACGCCAATGGAAAGTAACAGGCGATAAAATATTATCGACGTGTAGGACAATAAAAAAATTACAAGGATAGTGAACAGCGGCAATAAGCCAGCCCTTGGCCGACCTCGAAAGGGCCCGAGTGGTCTCGATTTTGCCGAATCGGTTACATACCTGTTCATACCGTCCAACTTTCACCGAATAAGCCAGGGCTGCAGCCGCGGCCGTCAAATTACCGCGCCCAATGTCACGATGTGGCTCCTCGTAATCGCGCCCCGTATTACGTGGCTTGCTACACAAGAAACCGGTTCACTTTTGCCGGACCGGTTGTGGAAAGAATTCGACCAAATGGACAATGTATCGCCTGCGGGTGGAACCCGAATCCGTATCCTTTTATCGATTTCAATTAAACCGTGAAACTATTTTTACCTATCTCTTATACCGTGCATTGTTTGTTCTATGACTTTACA
This sequence comes from Eufriesea mexicana, assembly GCF_001483705.2. Lineage (NCBI taxonomy): Eukaryota > Metazoa > Arthropoda > Insecta > Hymenoptera > Apidae > Eufriesea > Eufriesea mexicana. The sequence goes on from NW_016909094.1 coordinate 523,749, forward strand.
GATGACACGCGTTTCTTGCTGCTACTCGAGCATCCCGGCGACTGAACAAGCAGTCTACTCGAGAGGGACCATTTGATACCGTTGCGAGTTTCTCGGTGAAAGATGAGGTGTGTCGTTTGAGTGAAATTTTTAAACGCTCGATCCGCGAAAGTTCAAGGGTAACGTTTTAAGTGGTAAAAAATGGCGAATTTGTGAATTCGTGCACCGGTACTCTTTGGAGATCTCTGTTTCTATAAACACTCGTTGTATTAGTAGGTCCATTAATGGATTTATGAAGCATGCTAATTAGCGTGGATATTAATTAATATATACCGAAAATAATCAGAGATAATAACGTTCAAGAAGCAGCGATTTTATGAATTCATGCATCGGTTCTCTTTGGAGATCTCTCTTTTTATAAATGTTCGTTATCTTAGCAGGTACATTAATGGATTTATGAAGCATATTAATTAGCGAGGATATCAATTAATATATTCCGAAAATAACTGAAGAGAATAACATTTGTGCAAAGGTTACGATAGTTTAATAATCGGGAGAAGAAAATTTCGATGATCGAACGTTTATGTGAAATCGGTATTTGTGGTTCGATTGGCATTTTGATATTCCTTGTTTTTTATGTTTTTGTTTCGATTTTTTTATTTTTATCTTTTGCAACTGACATATTTCGATAGATTTTAATTCAGCGATTTCTGCATCGCAACTTGGAAGCTGTAGCTAAAATTGTATTCGGATAGAGACTACTAAGAAGATTTTTCATGATATTCGTGAAACGTTTTAAGTAATAATTGAGAATAAGATTATATATGTATCTAAAATATTATTGCGGAGTAAATTTTTTTGCAATTGATACAGATTATCGGAAATGATAGTCTTTTGAATTACACTATAAACAATATGGAATCTGTTCAAGTTAATAATGATTTAATTAATTTTTTATTTAAAACCGTGTCGTTAAAATTCGACTTCATAATTTTTCCCATGATATACGTGCAATCGATTTTTCAGTAACAATTATCCCTCTTCTTACTCTATTTCTGTTTCATTTATCAAGACTGATCAACTTTAATTATTTAAAAAAAAAAATATAACTAATTACTATAAACTGCAATGTACAGGGTATTCAATTTAAGTCGACGCAATGAAAAATCTCATAAATAACTGATTTTAGAAAAATTATCAATCGCGTGTCTTTTAGTATTCAATACTTTTGTTATTTTGCGTCTCGAGTAATGTCTTTCTAAGAAATTTTTCGTCGCGTCAACTTAAATGGGAGGTCAACTTAAAAGGTCAACTTAAAAGGTCAACTTAAGGTGTTTTATATAACACATTAAAGAAATGAAAAATTTGTCATCCATATGAAATACAAATAAAAATAAAATTCTTTAAAATGTATGATAACATAATCGAGATCGAAATATCTACGAATTATTATTATTATTATTATTATTATTATTATTATTATTATAGATGTAGGAAAGAATACGAGTTTCGAGTTAATTTCGGGAACATTTTGGAAGAAGACAAATTTTGAGGTTAGGTTAGGTTAAAATAAAGTTAATTTTGGGAAGAATTTCGTGGAAAAATTAAAGAATTTGGGAGGAATTTAGGAAGAGATCTAAAAATTGGAGAAATGAACTGGAACAAATAAGATCGTTACGGAGGTAGGAAAGAATACGAGTTTCGAGTTAATTTTGGGAACATTTGGGATGTTGCATGTCAAACAAATTTCCATTCGACTTTCCATTATCTTCAACGATCTGTAAAAATAACTAAATTTACCTCTTCCACAATCAAATCCCACCGAATTCAAAGACCGTTTTGGCGTAACTTTCGATAGATTTATACGTAGATAGACTTGTATTGTAAAACGAATGTGAAAGCACACGGTTCCGATACCTCATTGCGAGCAATCAATCGCCGGTTGATAACCGAGTCACGTAAACAGTAGAAACAACTGCAGGTGCTATCGTGACTGGGGTATGCCTTTCTTCTATGGATTAAAAGGTTACAAGGCGTTTCTGCGTACACGACAATGAGAAACCGATGCGTATATTACAAAAAGGCGGATTCCCTCGTTTCCACGCATTTTTTCTTCTTTTTCACCTGATAATTCGCCCATTGGAAGTAATTAAACTACGTAATCGGAATCTCATTTGGCCAACCACGCGCATAAATTATCATACATAATTATAATCACGTAACGCGATTAATTGTGAAACGATTGGTCTCAAAAGTCCCGTCGCATACTAATGTCTATTGAAACTTCGAATATAATCTATTCTTTCCCCGAATTAAACGGAATTTCCCGAATCGATTACTTCCCTGGAAGAATATCATTCGTCGTTCACAGTGATCTTTTTTTCCACGGTAATTTCCGTGGAACCAAATCGAAAGGTTTCAGAATACGTTCGTCACCGAAAAACTTTATCATTCTGGTTCACTTCTATTACGCAATCATTTAAATCGAGGACGGGAACTCAGACGCCTTTCTCCCATGGTAATGGATTCGAGTCCGTGTGATCGAGATGAATTTCGGCGTACATATTTACCGTTCGTTTTCCTCGTTACCAAGCTCGTTGATGTTCGACATGCATCATTGATTTTACCAAATTCCCGATTCTCGCATTCTTTCATACTTCTATAACGATTTGTTCCAGCTCATATTTTCAAAGTTTTTAGACCTTTTCCTAAATTCTTCCTAAATTCTTCAACTTTTCCACGAAATTCTTCTCAAAATTAACTTTATTTTAACCCAATCTAACCTCAAAATTAGTCTTCTTCCCAAATGTTCCCGAAATTAACTCGAAACTAGTATTATTTCCTACCTCCATAACGATCTTATTTATTCCAGCTCATTTCTCCAATTTTTAGATCTCTTCCTAAATTCCTCCCGAATTCTTTAACTTTCCCATGAAATTCTTCCTAAAATTAACTTTATTTTAACGTAACCTAACCTCAAAATTAGTCTTCTTCCTAAATGTTCCCGAAATTAACTCGAAACTCGTATTCTTTCCTACCTCTATAACAATCCTATCTGTTCCAGCTCATTTCTCCAATTGTTAGATCTCTTCCTAAATTTTTCCCGAATTCTTTAACTTTTCCACGAAATTCTTTCCAAAGTGAATTTTATTTTAACGTAACCTAACCTCAAAATTAGTCTTCTTCCCAAATTTTTCGCGAAATTAACTTTTGTTAACTTTAGCTTTCTTCCCAAATACTTCCCAAATGTTTGGTAAAATTAATTTTAACCAGTCTCGAAATTTACAATAAATATCCTTCTCAAACTCATTTTTGAAGCTTGAAATTTACAGCAAATGGCGTCCTATCTTGGTCTCGAAAGTCTAGGTTAACGTGCGACGTTTCTTTCTCGAAATTAATCCAAATAGATTTGCATGCGAATAAACGGGTAAGATATTAGGAATAGGAATGGGACTTAAACGGTTTGCTCAAAAAATAAAGCACGTAACATTGCTTTTGCCGGTTTTCGTGGATGGGCGTGATCCTGCGCGACGATTCGGGCAACAAAAGTTCTACAGTGTAGAAATTTGACGATGTTGACGCGGGTTGCCTGGTGCTCGTGAAAGAGTACGAAAGTAGAGAAAGTGGGTCAATCCTGGCGACCACCAGAAATAGCTTGACGATCGAGCAACGCGAAATTGAAACGCTACCCTGTGCTCAAGGTTACGCGATCGCATTATTCTACATTCCAAGGAGCACACTGTGACTAAGTACCTTTCCACGCGGAATAAACCAGGTAACCAACAAGACTCGACTAACTTCTTTCTAAAACCTGTTTTCCTTATAGTCTTGTTTTCCACCAACAGTCCCTATACAACGTTAACACTAAATTGACATTAGCTAAAACGTTATAACAAAAGTCAAGAAGCACTAGTACTATTTACTAATTACTATACTAGTTACTGTACTAGTTACTGATAGTAATTACTATCAGCTTCGTATAAAAACCAAAGGTGACTACATATTTTCAGCAACTGGAAAAATAACGAGTCATTTTAACCCTATCGCTCTTAATACAGTAACACTGGCATTGTAGCAGTGTTAGTATCGTAGTATCACTTTAAATAGTAGCCATATTGGCAATTAGTGCAAGATCTCAGTAACTCCACCGTGTATTCGTATACTCTCTTCTTCCTTATCTTTACACGTCGTTTAAATCAAATTAAATCGAATAACACGAATGCGATACAAGCTTCGGATCGAATAATACATCCGTGAAAAGAGGAGCCGGGTCAAGAAACAAGAAATAAGAGGTAAGAAACAAAAGGCAGAGAGGTAGAATTTGTAACGAGTTTAATCGGTCACAAAGAAGTCTGCTAAAAAAATAAATAAAAAGGATTCAGCCTGAGTCGACAGCATTGTGGGCAAGACACGGGTGACGTTTAGAGGTAGTGTGCGGGAGAGGCGTAGGTAAGAGTAGGGGCGGCGATCTTGGCGATGGGTGCTGGGTGCGCGGAGTAAGCGATGGGCGCTGGATGCGCGGAATAGGCGATGGGTGCCGGGTGCGCGGCGTAGGCGATGGGCGCTGGGTGCGCGGAATAGGCGATGGGCGCTGGGTGTGCTGAGTAAGCGATGGGTGCAGCGACCTTGGCGACAGGGGCTGTGTAGGCGATAGCTGGGGCATGGGCGACCGGGGTGGCGATCTTGGCAACTGGAGCCGCGAGGACTGGAGCAGACGCGGCGTAGGTCAGGGGTGCAGCATAGGTTTTGGCGACTGGGGCGGCGTAGGCTACTGGAGCAGCTTCGACGTGGCCTACGGCTTTCACAGCGACGGCAGCTGGTTCCTTGCGGACCACTGCGTTGAATCCGTTGACTGGGTCAGCGACATAGTCGACGGTGCGTTTAGTTCCGTCAGCATCGATGAGGGAGTAGCTACCCTGGACGACGTCTCCGTCACGGGTTTCCTGTTGGCTCTTGGCGTCTCCGGTCAGGCTGTCGTGGACGTCATAGGCGTAGCTGTATTGAGGATGAGGATCGTAGTCAGCATCGACGGTCTTGGCTACCACTGCCTTGGCTACCGGAGCAACTACTGCCTTGGCTACGGGGGCTGCTACTAGAGGAGCAGAGTAAGCCAATGGAGCTCCTGGAGCATAGGCCAGATGTTCCGCCGTGCGTAAAATTCCGGCATTGGCGGCTGCCACGAAGGCGACGAAGATGATGAACTGGAAGAGCAAATAGATTAGTTAGCTTTCTCGATGATGGTAAGACTTGGTGATCGTTATACTCGCGGACGAAGTAGTTTGTAGGACCGGTATAGTACTCGGAGTTCGAACGGATTTGATCTTATTGACTACGAAGTAATCACATAAGTCGATCCTTTACCCACCTTGAATGCCATTGTTGAGAGGATTTGGTTGGTTTGGATCGTCTGAGCGACTGATGATGCCCAACGTTATTTCGGACTGCTTTATATACCAACGATCGGCCCGCTACCATTATGCTCCCCACCAAATTCTTCAGGTTTTGCCGGACTTTCAAAGTTTGGTAGCAGATCGCATCAGCGTTACCGCACTTGAACTTGGCCCGTACATGGGAGTAGTATTCGTATGGTACCATATGTTCACCCTCGATCGTGTTTTTTGATCTACTCATAGATGGGCTAGAAGCAAAGAATGTGTCGATATATCGTTTCTTCGCGATCGATATTATCGATAACGAAATTAACTTCTCATAAGACAGAGACTTGTCTTAATCATTTTTAGAATTGTTTTTGAAACGAGTAACATATTCGGTTGATATTCGATCGATCGATCGGTGACACTATTTTTCAGAGTTTTCCACTTTTTGTGATTCTATTATAAGGAAACATATCTTTGCGCGTTATGTAATATCGTAAGTGGCTTTTGGACTGAACAATCGGGGTCAGCTTTCCCGAATATCGTTGCGATACATCTTAAATTTGGAACAAAGATATTTAACGATATTTCGTGTTAGCAATTTAGTCAAGAGAACCTAACCTCTTCTAGAAAAGAGTGGTTTTATTATATCTTCACTGGGACTCACTCTAACTTAACAATTACAAAGGGATAATTATTTCTTTTTTCACTTTGCTTATTTTTATTCGTTTCCTTTTTCTCCTTATATCAAAATTTAGAAGGGTAATTTTAAGCTTCCGAAAGCCCATACATGCAAATTGAAAATAACAAAATAATGAAAAATTGTATCTATCGAAATTTCTTTCTTCGATAATTTATATTTTTATTCGATGTCAGACTATCGCGTAATATTAATATAATGTAAAATCCAATCATCCAACAATCCTGAAGAATTAATTAATTTCCGTTAACCTTTAATAAACGTAATTTACCATTTTCTTTACATCTGCTGTTCTTGTGTATTCTCTTGTGTATGCATCTCCTTTTCCTTACAACGATTTTCAGCCGCAGACAGCACAGACTGTGCGAAATTCCGCCTTTAGACATTGTCTGGTTCAACGATCTCTGGCAGGACATTTTTCGAATATAAATTAGAAGAAATACAGGAACAATCGTGCCAACGTTACACGTACCAATGTAGCTTGCTGATTTTAACGATTAAACTAGAACATCAGCCTCTATCTCGTTTATACTCCATAGTTATACTCCATTATACTCCATTTCAAGGAATGATCGATAATCCTAATCCTAATACTCCATGATGCTTCGGCAAACTTTTCCCAGATTGCGTTAGCCAAATTGAGGTACCTAACTCTCTATCATCTCACGAGCATCAGAAGCATCGACTCTTCCTTCACGAATTCCGCTGGAAATAAAGCTGTGGGTATCATTTCAATTTGGAGAACGCTCGTATTCGCGATAAACCCAATGCTCGTTGAAATTCAACGGTATCGGGTGCAAATCGATTTTCTAAATTTCTCCGAATTTCGAGAGCAAACAAGACCATGAAAAGGAGAGGAACAAGAAAAGGAAGAGGACGGAATCGGCTCGATACCAGCTGGTCGCGAAACTTTCGAGCAATACGTGTCAGGCTCGTTGGATCCCGATCTACCTCGAACGTTGCGTCACATCTAACGTTACCAGGGAACAGAAGTGGAGCACTTTCATAAAGAAAAAATAGGCGGGCCAGGCCAAATCGCGAAGCCCACCTCAATCGATCGGTAGCCCCGGGCCATCGGAGAACCGTACCGATCCTGATCCAGAATCAAAAACCTCCGCCTTCCACGGCTCTCGGCGAAGCCTTGCCCGAAACGCTATTGTGTACTTCGTGTGAAATCAATGTCACAACTCGAATTTAGGTCTTCCGCACTTGTTGCGCACTGGTCGTTGGAATTTTATTGCCTCCTCTATTCCTGTTCTTTCTGCGACCGACTGCTGTTTCGTATCATTTCGCCTAGCTAATTGCGCGAGTGCGGGGAAATCCCTCGCGTGGCCTTCGAAATGCCTAATGCTTGCTTCTTTCATAATCAAAATTCGTCTTTTCATTTCCTCAATTTTTTGAAATTTCCCTTTAAGTTCGGACGTCGATTTTAATGTGTTTTATTCCAAGCAAAAATAAATGCTTTAATCTTCTTTGAGTTTTCACGAAAATTAAATGCTTTAATTATGTTAATAATAAGAAGAGGAATAAATTTCGTTTTCCTTCTTCTTCGAACACCCAATTCGAATTTATTGGATCCTTTTTTGAGTACCAAAACGCAGAAGTTATTGATGTATTTTGTTAGTAAAAATGAATGTTTTAATTGCTGTAATGGAGTACTAATTTTCTGATTTTTCGTTTAAATGAAAAATTCGATTTTGTTAAATATTATTTTAGAAAAATAATCAAATAAATTTTCTAATTTCTGTGATAGCGCATTTAATACTGTATTTTTTTTTAGATAAAACACTACTTTTTGACGCAGTTGCTAAAAAGTTGCAGTTGTAAAAGTTCAAATGTCTATGTAATTGAATTTTCTTCAGAATAAAAATGAATATTTTAATTCTTTTAGCAATCTATATAATTCTGATCGCGTCTAAACATCGATTTTACTGGATTTTCCTTTTTAAGATAAAAATCAATTTCTTTAATGAGGTGTTGAATTTCGTTTCTCTTTTTTGGAATAAGAAACCAATTTTTGAGACTGGTTAGAAAGCGCCTAAACGTCGATTTTATCACATTCTTTTATAGCATAAATGAATTTCTTAATTTTCTTAATGAGGTACTGGATCTTCTTTTTTCCTCTTTTCAAAATAGGGAATTAACTTAATTTTTGACCAAAGAGTCCAACCATCGTCTTTATTATATCTTTTTCAAAGTAAAGATAAACGTTTTAATTTTCATAATGCCATACTCGATTTTTTTTGTTCTTAAATAGGAAACTATTTTTTGGCATAGTCAGAATGTTGCATTTAAAATTGCGTCAATTTTATTGGACTCTTTTATAACAAAAATGAATATTTTAACATCCTTAATTGCATACCGAGTTTTTGTCGAAATAAAGAATTCTTTGAACTCGTTGATTGTTTTAACTGATTACACTGTAATCACACATAAGACCTTAAGAATAAATGAGAGTAAGAATATACGAATGTCAGAGTCTTCGTTTTACTCCTTTGTTCGACTATTCCAATATCTTTCACCATCATGCTGCACCTGGCCCTCTATCATGCTCTCATCAGTTTGCACATGACGACACAGGGACTTTATTATTACTATTATGTGTAATATTATCAATAAATATCTCTCACATACGAGTTATTCGTGAACTCGTCTTCCTAATCAATTTAATTTGCAAATTGTCGAATAAATGAAATAATAATTTACAATGAATATTAAAATTATTATTAATTCTTAAATGATTAATATTATAGTTATTATTATTTTTCCAGTAACAATTTTCAAATGTTTAGTAATATGCATTAATAAACATCGTATGTATATCTTCTATGAGGAAGAATATATTCTTTTTCGTCCATTAATTATATTCAACACGATATTTTAATTAAAATGTATACCAGACTGCGTCGATGAACAAAGGACTCGTCTAGACGAAAAAAGAAATTGGCATAGAGAGTCGACGGTAGCCAAGACGCTGCTAGTTTATGCCATTACGGGCGAGTAGCAAAAACAGCGTCGTTCTAATAAGTTGACATAATAAAAATTTCCCTATAGACATTAATCGTGCAAAATCCGATCAGCCTTACGTCATCAACTTCTTACATCACCTCTACGCAACCTCGTCCTCTTCTTATTTTTTCATACCGCGAGAAAACCAGTTGATTCCGCCAATTATGGAAGAACTCAAGGTCGTAAGATACAATTTTTTTTTTTGTACCACTGACCTATAGTAAATTCGGTATCAAATAATTCGCACGTTTGTGTTATAGGTAACGCGAACTCTTCTCGTGAAAGTCCGCCTTAAGCGCTGCGATCGCGGAAAAGTCGAGAAACATTTTCGACGCAAGACGATTTCAAATTTATCGAATAAAGTAGAATAAAATAAATTTTGGTAAATGTACGTTCTATATTTCTCATTTATTCCAATATTCTATTTTTACTATATTTTATTTTATTTTTACTATACTGCCATTATTATAGTAATTATTATAGTGTTTCATAAGGTGCTCCACGAGATGCTTAATATCTCTGATATTTTGTTTCATACCAATGAATTAATTATGACGTATAATATTGGATGAATATTTCAATGAATGAACGAAAACGAATTTTCGTAAAAGGATACGAAATTGCATTATAAGCTAAAATGGATGATAATAAAAATTGAGTATGAGTGTTTCGGAGTTCTTCTCGCATTTATGTTCTTGAAGACATCTTGACCTCGAATGTTACCGATAAATGAGAGAAAAGGAAGTATTTTATATTTTAATCTAAATGGATATCTATGGGAAATATTTAACCTTAAAAGTATACAAAAAAATCTATTAAAATAAAAAGTACAAAAAAAGAAAATATAAATTTTTTTATGTATGCTTATGTATAAATTGATCTGTTTACAGTTTATTCCCGTAATGATGTGTCCTGGGAGAGTACTGACATCTTACTGACTATAATTTATCATGATCAAGGTAATTACATTTAAGATTCTTGGAGTTCAATGCAAAAAGAAAAGTGTAATTACAGTAATTTAAATTGCATATTTTTCTCTTCACTTTTACTTTCTTTTGTAGGATAAGGTACACATATATACTTGCATCGACAGGTTGTGAAATACATGAGATACCCCAATTTTATTCAAAATTAGCATATTTGAAGGTATAAAAAAATAAAAGGTAATGAAATAAAATATTTGGCCAACCCCGTATGTTTCATTACATGAATAATTTATTTATTTTAAATAAGAGAAAATTTTTACAACATGGTTCACCAACTTTTTTTGAACTTTTTATTGAAAATCATTTCGTTATAGTTTCGAATAATTTATTTTAAATAAAAAAAAAATTTTGCAAAATGTTTTATTAACGTTGCCAGATTTTTATTAAATTAATTACGTTAGTACGTATTATTCTTTCCATTGTAGATTTAATTAATTAAATCACTAGAAACATTGTCGTAATAATTATATCCTAACTAAATTTTGTTTTAATTTTAAATAATTCAAATAAACGTTGAAATTAGGTTCTATGTAATAATTATTAATAATTCAACGTTAAATAAACCATTAATTTAGATGGCAATGAAATATCTGCATTTCGATCATTATGATGTCGATAAATGCTTTTATAATATAAAATAAATCCTTATATAAATATAAGATAGACACTTTCACAATAAAATTATTATATTCAAGAATAGTGAAGACAAGTATAGTATAATAAAGAAATGATTATAATTAGACTATGTATATTAAAAATAAATATAGTGTGTAAAAAATAAATATAATTTTCTATTAAAGTTTATATAAAATAATTCTATAACAAATGATTTTTATTATTTCATTTTTAATTTAAATCATTTAAACGTATAGTAATTTCATTATTAATATAATCTATTTAAAAATCGGTACATATTTCATTCTTGAAAAAATCTAACGACACCAAAAAGAATCCACTAAAGTACATAAATGTCTTTTAAATTTTCTTTATCTAACAAAATTTATTTAAAATTTAATTTAAATTTTGTACTATTTTATCGAAGGTTCATAATAATGAAATATATCAAATAAATTGGCATAAAGATCCAATAATAAATGAATATATTGAAAATAATCAACAAATTCAAAAAATGAAAGTAGTTGAGTATTTATTTAATTTCTTTAATTTATATCTCATGTTCGGTGTTCACAAAAAAATGAAAAAATACAACGAAAATATAAATAGACAACACATAAATATACAATAAATATAATAAGTATAATGTATATATATATATTTATATATATTATATTTATAATAAATATAAATATACAACATACAAGTTATATTATTTTACCTGTCTTCTATACGTACTTTACGTTACTTTAAAAGTAATTGCTAACGCAGAAAAGGTATAGGGAAGAAAACTGACAGCGTTTCCCTCGAAGAGAAGTCCAAGGGAGGATTAAGTAACTCGTAGCAAGGACGTGGCCTAGTCGATGAAGACGATGTTCACGATGGTCCAACAGCTATCGTCGTTGATCGAATTATTCGTGTTGGGCGTGGTCCGATTTCTTGCTCAATTTTGTGCCACTCTACGGCCGCAAATCGGGTGACCGTCGAAGGTACCGTCACCCAGTTACGTCAGCGCGCCCGTGGGTCCTGGTTGCGCGGTATAAAAGCCGAAAACCACCCGCCTGTGGTATCATTCGCATCACAGACAGACAGATCGAGAGATCTACCAAACAAGCGAGCTACAATGGCCTTCAAGGTATTACCAACTCAGGAATACTAGTAACTTGTTTCAAGGGTACTTTTAAAGCTTACCTCTCGATCATCGACGTGTACCACGATGCATGATAACACAATTTTTCCATACTTATTTCACACTTATACTTGATATTCTTTCGACAAAGCTCGCTACGATATAGTGTAATTATATTTTTCTTCGTATTTTTGATTTCTTCAGTTTGGACGCGTAAAAATGTCCAATGCCTCTAGTGTCTTTTTGACTAACATTTTTTTATTCTACGCTCATGGTTGAAAGTGGAACGCACGTCTACGTTCCCAATTTCGATAACCCTACGTGTACGACTTGGTAACGCCGCTTTCATCAGCTTCTCGAGAACCTTAGAAATTAAAGAACATCTACGTTGATAAAGTAGAATTCTGTATAATTTGAAATTAAAATAGTCTACTTGATAATATTATAACAAACCAATTCCAACTAAAAAATATTTGTTTACAGTTTGCTATCTTCGTCGCCCTCATAGCAGCCGCCAATGCCGGAATTTTACATTCGGCGGAACCTCTGGCCTATGCTCCAGCAGCTCCGTTGGCTTACTCTGCTCCGCTAGCAGTAGCAGCCCCCATAGCCAAGGCAGTAGTCGCTCCAGTAGCAAAGGCAGTGGTAGCCAAGGCCGTTGATGCCGACTACGATCCCCACCCTCAATACAGCTACGCCTATGACGTCCACGACAGCCTGACCGGTGACGCCAAGAGCCAACAGGAAACCCGCGATGGAGACGTCGTCCAGGGTAGCTACTCCCTCATTGATGCTGACGGGACCAAACGAACTGTCGACTACACCGCTGATCCAGTTAACGGATTCAACGCAGTGGTTCGTAAAGAACCAGCTACCGTCGCTGTGAAAGCCGTAGCCGCCCCAGCTCCAGTAGCCTACGCCGCCCCAGTTGCCAAATTCGCCGCTGCTCCAGTTGCGTACGCCGCTCCAGTTGCCAAAGCCTACGCTGCTCCAGTCGCCTACGCTTCTCCAATTGTCAAAACCTATGCTGCTCCAGTTGCCTACGCCGCACCAGTTGCCAAAACCTACGCTGCCCCCCTCGCCTATGCCGAACCAGCCCATGCTTTACTCCATTGAATTCGATCTGTTGTCTTTAGGAATAATGTCTGTCGAATAAAGTACGGTTTTTTTTAGCAATATATGAAACGATTGTACTATTCCTTTTCATTTTTTCCATATATTCTGCTACTTCGTTTTGCTCTTGTGTTAACTTTAATACGTTCTTCATTGTACCTTTTCAGTAACGAGACGCTTGACAAGTGTAAGTATAGCAAATATTCGCCGATGACATTGGTACGCGTGACAAATTAATTGTTTATTTTTAACGCGTATGATGTTATAAAATGGAAAACTATATTTTCAAATTTTATTAAAACCACTTTAAGATCATCATATGTACATAACTATCATTCATTTCTAAACCAATACCTTACAAATAATTAACTAAATGGTCACAATATACACATGTTTTAATACGTTTTATTTTATAGCTGACAAAAAGAAAGTAGATTATTTAAGTACAACTTCAGTTCATAATGCTAAAGAAACTAAGCAACCACAAAATCGTAATAATAGGTACTTGACATAACTGTGTTACATTTGTAAAATACAATAAAAAATGATGCATAATTTCAATAAAAGACAGCTTATAATAATTTCAATAGAACAGCTTATAAGAAATGAGCATTGAGTGAAAGTATTTATATGAGAAAGGATAGTATTTCTAATATTGCAAGTCTTATACTCGCTTTTATTATTCGTTAAGAAGGCTGCTTTTCATTAACAATTCACGGACAGACGTTGGTCTCCAACACTTTCTCTGCCAGTGCCAATGTTGCTGATTACACAATATAACCACGCCTCATATACATCGTTCGTGTGTAATGCACGTAATGCGAGTCGTTGCGATAATCGAGAACACCGGGCAAACCAGATCCGAGCAATGGTGCAAACCTTGATCTACTTATGATCTGGCATACTGTATTTTGTAAGCATTTTTATAAATTTATTGAGCATATTCATAATTAATTATAAAACGATAGTTAATTGTCGTGTCCATAAAGAAAATGTATACGTAATTAAATAGTTTTCTATTATTAAATAACTAAATTACATAAATAAAAAATTGCTTCCTCATTTTTACTCACCTACATTTATACATAACGAAAGAACAATAAGAATAAAAAAGGTGAATAAAATTTCCACTTCCAATTTTATAAAAGCAGGTATAATATATGTTGATCAATTTTATTTAACAAAATTATTATTACAGATATATTACTTTTACGTACAAAAATATAGTTATCTTGCACGGTTTACATACCTGCGTGCATTTATTTGTAAATACACTTTCAAACGAGATGAAAAATAAAAAACTATATTTACTTTTATGTAAATTAATTAAAATTTATCTTTATAATATAGTTTTGTAATGCTACCTATTACAATTTTTCTTTAATATTTACAAATTACATTAGTAACGTTAATAATACAATAGCATAAACATGTTACTTTTTCTTAACCTAATTATTAAATATCTTGTCTTTTAGTTAATATAAACTATATTAATATATTTCATATAAAAATCAAAAATAATGGTAGAAATCATTCTTTTAAGTATTAGTTTGTATTATACTTTTTACTCTTGATTTCCTCTTTCTGGTGGGGCTAACCTAGAAATTATTATGCATAAATACATAAATATAATTAAATACAAAACTCATCTACTTTATCCGAATTATATTCTAGAAATATGAGTTGATTAAATTTAAATTATATTACTTTAATTATAATATTATAATAAAATTTTATTATATTCACATTGAACTTACTTATGAATAGTTACATAATCTTCTGCGAGGACATTAGATGTATCTAAAGGAGTTAAAAATGTAAATTGACTTTGTGGATGCGTTTTAGTATGATCCAAAAGAATATCCATTATGATCCGACGATTTACCTTGTCCTAGTTAAAACATCAGTTGGTGACTATTATATCAAATATTGAATATTATACACAAATTACGCAATTATAATATTTATAGTATAATATTTTACATACCATAAATACGTCAAATTCATCAAGAAAATAAAAAGGTAAACCAGTACAATCCCAAAGAGCTAAGATAAAAGCAACGGTCGAATACGACCTTTCACCACCTGATAATGATCTTGCATCATTGATTGATTTACTACTGTCACTTGAATGTACTTCAAGTTCAAGTACTCTTCGTGCGTGATCAATATTTATAACACCCTGATAGAAATAAATTAAAAGATGTCATAAAAAATAACTATTCTTTTTCCTTAAATAAACACTTAATTATACATACTTTTTTATTTCGCAAAGCGAGCACGTTTGAAAATGAATTTTGAATATTATTTCCATACATATGTTTCATGTCCAAAAATAACTCTTTCCGAGTTTGTAGTCGTTTTAGATGTAACTATGATATATAGATACAAATGTAAATACTCTAATAAACAATTAAGTAACAATATGCATTAAAATGTTATAACCTACTTGATAATTCTTTTCAATTTTGGAAATCAAATTTATATTTTTTCCACATTTTGCTTCCTTTTCTTTTAATTCCCTATGTAATTCTTCAATAGTACCAAACTGTCGTTCTATTTCATAAATTTTATGTTTTAGATCTTTAAATAATCTTTCAAGTTCATTAACTGATCTGAAAAAATATAAAGTATTTTATAATAATATAGATTTTAATATTTAATACCATAGGTTTTTAAAAATTTTTGTATTTAATACATAAGGTGTCATTTTGCTAACCTTGTCATATCTATTCTATCACAACGATTCCTAGCATTACATACTGCTTTTTCAGTACATCTTCGTTGTTGTTCAAGCTCTGCTGTTGCATTCTGTAAAGTTTGGTGTACTGTTTGCAGTTTTTTTGCAGCACGTCGAGCCTTTGCATGCATCTCTTCTTTTTCATTTTGCAATTCTTTTATACTTTCCTACATAAAAAATAGTTAACACATTTAATGCAAATATAATTAAAATAAATCACAATTTGTGTATACCTTTAAAAGATTAATTTTTGAATCTAGACTTTGTCTTAATTCTCTATGGCGTTTAACTTCTTCCTCTAAATATTCAACTTTTCTTTGAAGTTCGAGGACACTGCCATTTAAACTTGATTCTTCATATTTTTCTTGATGTAATTTTTTTTCTAACTCGCTTAATTCATTTTTCTATATGAAATAAAATTAAAATTTATATAATGTTTAAATATTGATTAAAAAACATATATATTTAGGTATAACTTACAAACACAGTCACAGATATAGCTTCATTAGCTTCAATTTCATCTTTTAAATCACTAATTGATGCTTTATATTGATTTTGAATAGCATGAAGTTTTGTGACCTTTGCACTAACAGAACTTAATTCAGAACTCATGCGTTTTTCTTTTTCACAAGTTATTCTATATGATTTTATGATATTACATTTTTCATTTTCTATAACACGAATCTCTTCTTCCAGTGCACTAATCATAAAAAGAAACTTTATGACATTTAAAACAAAAAATATTATAACACAATACATAAAGAAAATCATACTTAATAGCATCTGTAACAGAAACTTGAAGAAATTTAGCTTTCAAGCCTCGTGGACCACCATAACTTCTGTAGTGTGGATCTGGAAAAAACGTATCACCGTGTTGAGTGAACGTTCTTTTACAGTTTCGTGGAACTTTGGTACCATCAGACATGATTTCAGCTGCTTCTTTACTAGTTGGAATTAGTAAAACGCATTCAACTTCACGTTGATCGATTAAACAATTAGCAACAATGGGATCTGATATATCCATTGCGTCCAAAAGATTAGAATAACGTGATGAATTGACACAATGAGCACGAACATCATGAATCTAAAATTACGTATTATATATCTACTATACTATAACATATAGTATATTATATTATAACACAAATTTTGTAAAGTAAGTTTCTTACAACATTATAAAATTTACTGCATATGATCTGTGGAGTTCTTTCATTTAAATAGATTTCCCTCATAATTGCATTCAATACTTTAGCATCATGACTATTATCTACGCAAAACGTACTAAAAGTACTTGCTCCCAAATAGTGTTCAACA